>NW_027332710.1:0-31617 GCF_002575655.3 Aegilops tauschii subsp. strangulata
TGTGATACATATTCATTAATAATATTTATTCATCTAAGTGGATAAATCTATAATATAAATATAGAGGCACTTCTTTTTAAAGAAGTTTTAAAATATATCTTTTCTTTATGATAAAGAAGGGGTGAGATTCCCCTTTATTTTTTTGCGTTTCTTAATTTTGTATTCCGCTATTCCGACGAATATTTTTTTAGTCTTGCTTATCTTTATCTTATCTTATTTTCCTAGTTGTGCTAAGTAATGTGCGCGGTACAAAGTTCCTGGTAGAGAACTTCTTTGAGTCATCCTATTTTTCTGTTCATATGAAGGAAATTAATATGCGATTTTCAAAATAGGGGAATCCAAATGAAACCCTTTTTTTGCTCAGTCTATCTGGAATGCTTTTGTATAATTAGAATTAATTATAAATAGGTATTCCGTTTCATCTAGGAAAAGAACCTAAAAATATTCCTTGACTTGAATAAAATCTGGAGTTGTGTTGTATAAGTGAGCATGAATTTCTTATCATTCAATGAGCATCTTGTATTTCATAAAAATTGGGGGTTATATAATCCTTACGTAAGGGCCAGCCTATCCAACTTTCAGGCATTAGGATACGTTTAAGGCGCGGATGATTATCATAAGAGATTCCCACCATATCATAAGATTCGCGTTCTTGAAAATCGGCACTTCTCCAAATCCAGAAGACAGACGGAATTCTAGGATTATCCTTTTGGGCAAAGACTTTTATGCAGACTTCTTCTGGATTATCTATACCATATTGTATTCTCGTAAGATGATACACGCTAGCTAAAGATCCACCGGGTGCTACATCATAAGCACATTGGGAGCGTAAATAATTGTAACCATATACATATAAAATGACAGCAATGGAATCCCAATCCCCTGCTTTTATTTGTAAAGTCTCTATTCCTCGGTGATCAAAGCCCAAAGATCTATGAACCACCTCATGTTTGACTAGCCAATTAGATAACCAACCCTGCTGCATTGTCTTCATCTCTCCCTCTTTGTATAAATATTTCACATTTCGGATGCAAGTTTGAAAGATTGCCCTGCTTTTTATTTTTCTACACAAAAGAGCCCCTCTCCTAATTCACTAATTTGTAGGAAGGTACTGAACTTTTGGATTTGAAAAAAGTTTCAGAAGATATATCTAATGTAGATGGTGATTGATAGAGCAATTCTTGCTCATAAGTTCCTGTATGAGTACTGCGCCTAACATAAAGCTTGTGACTGGTAGTAAAACATCTATTTTTATTTTGAGATAGAGTTCGATCCTCAACTATTTCTCGCGATATCTTCTTACGAAGTTTTGTTAGGGCATCTATAACTGCCTCCGGTTTAGGTGGGCAGCCCGGCAAGTAGACATCCACAGGAATTAACTTATCAACTCCCCGAACAGTACTATAGGAATCCGTACTGAACATTCCCCCTGTAATAGTACAGGCTCCATAGCAATGACGTATTTTGGTTCAGGCATTTGCTCGTATAATCTCACTAAAGAGGGAGCCATTTTCATTGTTACCGTACCGGCTGTTAAAATTAGGTCTGCTTGCCTAGGACTTGATCTTGGTACCAATCCATAACGATCAAAGTCGAATCGTGAGCCTATTAATGAAGCAAATTCAATGAAACAACAACTGGTACCGTATAGAAGGGGCCATAAACTGGAGAGTCTTGACCAATTCGAAAGATCATTTGGTGTAGTTGAAATAACAGAATTGGAACTTGTTTGGTCAAGTAAGGGAAACTCAATCAAATTCATAACTGTCTCAATAGAATCTTTTCCTTCTTTTTTTTTTGTCTAAATATTCAGTTAAGACCATTCCAAGGCTCCTTTTCGCCATGCATAAACTAAACCAACAACTAAGATAAGCACGAAATCAAAGCTTCGATAAAAACGGATACACCCAATACGTCGAAACTCATTGCCCAAGGGTATAGAAAGACGGTTTCCACATCAAAAACAACAAAAACGAGCGCAAACATATAATAGCGTATTCGGAATTGTACCCAAGCCCCTCCCATGGGTTCTATACCCGATTCATAACTAGAAAGCTTCTCTGGTCCTTCACTAACCGGGGCTAAAAGTCCTGAAATCGAAAATGCCAAAATAGGAATAAGGCTTGCTATTATTAGAAATGTCCAAAAAATATCATATTCGTGAAGCAGAAACATAATGTACTCCCATTAATGTGGAATAGGCGGAACTTAAATTAGTCAATTCAATTCAGCATTGTCAATTTATCCAGAACTTCTCTCTTTTCCTCGGTGAAACAAGAATCTTTTTTGTTCAAACAAAGCGCTTAGTTTAGCCTTTGTTTCCTCTGTGCTGCATCTTCTTTAAAGATTCATCCAATGGAATCCCAACTCCCTTTCTTTTGGATTTCCATTCTATTTAGATATGGTGTATGTAGATCTAATTCTTATATAAAGAAAACTTTCTCGTTTCACTTTGTCTCGCTTTCTCTAGAATCTCTAGAAAAAAGAATAGCTCTATCCTTTATTTAATATTTAATAATAAAATAATAAGAGACTATTAAATAAAAATGAGAATACTACTAAATTAGAACCTAATTAAGATAGTAGGACTAATCTATGCAGTATAATTAATGAGAAGTAATACTATAAAATAAAAATAAAGAACTCTATTTCAGAACTATGAGACAGAATATTCTGTTTTCTTATTTACTCTTTACTTTATTTTTTCATTTAAAGTTGATCAATTTACATAATGTATCTATAAACAAAGTAATAAATATACTTAAAACAAAGTAGGAATTCGCAAAATGGATAAAATCATTGCAGTTATTATAGGGAAGTCTAGAGATATCCTATTTGAAGGAGGACGGGATTCAAATCAGGGAAAGGATCCTTTCTTCTATTGATTTGATAGAAATTCGTTTTTCTTTTCCTGTCTGTATGATTTTGATTTTCGATGAATGAGCCTTTGGTAATGCTTTTATCTCTATTCTATGTCGCAGGCGCCTATCCAGTCTATAAACAAATACTAATGAGAAAATGAAAACTATACTAAACTAAAGAAAACATAGGATAGAGATCCTAAAATCTAAAAAAGGGCATATTAGGGCTATACGGATTCGAACCGTAGACCTTCTCGGTAAAACAGATCAAACGGATTATTATCGAAATGATTTGAACTGTTTCAAAGACCCAACATGCATTTTTTTGCATTGGGCTCTTTCATAAACTGATTTAAAGATCAGTTAGTCCACCATAGTTTTTCTTTACGGAAAGATAATGAGATGGCTCCCTGTGCTCTGATTGATTTTTTGTATTATGATCTATCTAGGAGCAATACCAAAGTGTTTCAAAGGAGGATTACCTTGACTTAGGTCTGCCTCCGGTCTAAATTAAATCAACCTAAGTGAAATGGAGTCTCTATCGTTCCACTGCAAGAGTTAACTATGAGACTTCATACACCTTAAAGTTCATAGAACGAAAAGAAGTTTTTTGGAGGCCCTTATCCTCATTACGCCTAGCATTTAGTGGGCTGGATATTTACCTTATCAACTAGCAAATCCATAAGGGTTCTATTTGATTAGGCACCTGAATTGGCACCTGAATCGGACTGAACCGACTGTTTGTCAGGCTACTGTTCTCCTATTCTCTCGAATCTATGAAGTAAGACATTGATTTTGCAATAAGATCGATTATGTTCATTGCATAATAAGCTCCTTTGAAAAGCATTGGCGCACGTGTAAACGAGTTGCTCTACCGAACTGAGCTATAGCCCTTATCACAGATATCTTAACATATAGATAATTTCTTGTCAAGATGAATATTTTCTAATGCCAGAGGATACCCCTTTGATCTGTATCTGTTTAGTATTTAGTTTAGTATTTAGTATATAACAGACCAATAACAGAGCGGTATTGCTTAGAAAAGGGATTCAATATATAATCGATCGAAGTAATGGGTCTTCCTTTGTGGTGATAAATTGCCTACTTAACTCAGTGGTTAGAGTATTGCTTTCATACGGCGGGAGTCATTGGTTCAAATCCAATAGTAGGTAAGTAGGTAGAAAAATTACTAGATAGCATTGGACTTACTTCGCTTCACTATCTAATAACTTTTTCTACCCCTCTTCCCTTTTTCTTTGTATCAACTATAAACCACTGGATTGTCTTCAATTGGATGGGGGAATCCAATTGACAGCCTCGATTCGTATCCTAGCTCGTCTGAGAGCGAGCTTCGCTTCAACCAAATCTTTCGTACCCTCAGCTTTACTCAAGTTAGCTTCGGCTATTTCAAGTGCCTTTTGAGCTTCTTCCGGATCAATATCACTACCCAGTTCCGCATCATTTCCTAAAATGATGATCTCATTATTAACTATTCTCGCAAAACCGCTCCACAGAACCGCTGTTAACCATTGGTCGTTGAGGAGGCGTATTCTCAAAGGACCCATATCTACTGCTGTGTTAATGGGGGCGTGGTTTGGTAATACGCCAATTTGGCCACTATTAGTGGATAAAATGATTTCTTTCACTTCACAATCCCAAATAATTCGCTTAGGAGTCAGTACATAAAGATTTAATTTCATTTCTTCGATTTGTTCTCCTCTTCTAAGGTTATAGCTTTCGTGCTAGCTTCATCGATGTTACCCACCAAATAAAAAGCCTGTTCAGGTAGGCCGTCTAATTCTCCGGAAAGGATTAGTTGAAATCCCCTAATAGTTTCCGCAAGAGCAACATACTTTCCTGGAGAACCAGTAAAAAACTTCTGCCACAAAGAACGGTTGTGATAAGAAACGCTCAATTTTTCTTGCTCTTGCTACAGTTAAACGATCCTCTTCCGATAATTCATCCAAGCCAAGAATTGCGATAATGTCCTGAAGTTCTTTGTAACGTTGTAAAGTTTCCTTAACTCTTTGCGCAGTTTCATAATGTTCGTTGCCAACGATCCGAGGCTGTAACATAGTCGAGGTTGAATCTAAAGGATCTACTGCTGGATAAATACCCTTGGAAGCTAATCCTCTGGAAAGTACGGTAGTAGCATCCAAATGTGCAAATGTTGTGGCAGGGGCAGGGTCGGTCAAATCGTCTGCAGGTACATAAACTGCTTGAATCGAAGTTATAGATCCCTTTTTAGTAGAAGCAATTCTTTCTTGCAAAGAACCCATTTCTGTACTAAGAGTAGGTTGATAACCCACTGCGGAGGGCATTCTCCCTAATAAAGCGGATACCTCTGATCCTGCTTGAACAAAACGAAAGATATTATCGATAAATAAAAGCACGTCTTGCTTATTAACATCTCGGAAATATTCCGCCATAGTTAGGGCAGTTAAACCAACTCTCATACGAGCTCCCGGTGGTTCATTCATTTGGCCATAGACTAGAGCTACCTTTGATTCCTCAATATTTTTTCATTAATTACTCCGGATTCCTTCATTTCCATATAAAGATCATTTCCTTCACGAGTCCGTTCCCCCTACTCCACCGAATACGGATACGCCCCCATGAGCTTTAGCAATGTTATTGATTAATTCCATGATCAGTACTGTTTTACCTACTCCAGCCCCCCCAAATAGTCCTATTTTTCCTCCACGTCGATAAGGAGCTAAAAGATCGACGACCTTAATACCTGTTTCAAAGATGGATAATTTCGTATCTAACTCGATAAAGGCAGGCGCAGATCTATGAATAGGGAACGTTGCACTACTATCTACAGGACCCAAATTGTCAACAGGCTCCCCAAGAACGTGAAAATTCGTCCGAGAGTAGCTCCACCGACCGGAACACTGAGAGGAGCTCCCGTGTCAATCACTTCCATTCCTCTCATCAACCCGTCCGTAGCACTCATAGCTACAGCTCTAACTCGATTATTTCCTAATAATTGTTGTACCTCACAAGTCACATTAATTTGCTTATCGGCAGTGTCTCTACTCTGGACTACCAAAGCGTTATAAATATAAGGTAACTTGCCTGGGGGAAAAGTGACATCCAGCACGGGTCCAATAATTTGATCGATACGACCTGTACTTTTTTCTTCAATTGTGGAAACCCCGGGAGGAGAAGTAGTAGGATTGGTTCTCATAATTATCACATAATTAAAAAAAAGAATTTGTCGAAATTTTTCTTTTTTTATTGTTGAATAATGCCAAATCAAATCAAAAAAAATCCAAAAGTAAAAAGGAAATGAATTAGTTAATTCAATAAGAGAGAAAAGGGGACCAGGACTTGATTTCGTTGCCCAAGCGAATCCCATTCAATCGTTTACTCATGGAATGAGTCCGTTGGAAAGTTCAATCAATCTTTTTTTCATATACATACATTTTGCCTTTTGTGGAGGATCTGTGCCTACTCTACTTTCCTATCTAGGACTTCGATATACAAAATATATACTACTGTGAAGCATAGATTGCTGTCAACAAAGAATTTTATTAGTATTTAGTTAGGTATTTGCATTCAAAATAAGAAAAGAGAACTATTAAGAACTTGTAAAATAAGGATTAGGAATTAATTTGGGTTGCGCTATATCTATCAAAGAGTATACAATAATTATGGATTTGGTAAATCAAATCCATGGTTTAATAACGAACCGTGTTAACTTACCATAACAACAACTCAATTCCTATCGAATTCCTATAGTGGAATTCCTATAGGATAGAACATACACAGGGTGTACGCATTATATATGAATGAAACATATTCATTAACCTAAGCATGCCCTCAATTTTCTTTAATGAGTTGATATTATATTAATTGAATATCCTTTTTTTTTGTTTTACGAGATTTTTTCTAAAGTTTCATTTACGCCTAATTAACATCGAGTAGACCCTGTTATTGTGAGAATTCTTAATTCAAGAGTTATAGGGAGGGACTTATGTCACCACAAACAGAAACTAAAGCAGGTGTTGGATTTCAAGCTGGTGTTAAAGATTATAAATTGACTTACTACACCCCAGAGTATGAAACTAAGGATACTGATATCTTGGCAGCATTCCGAGTAAGTCCTCAGCCTGGGGTTCCGCCCGAAGAAGCAGGGGCTGCAGTAGCTGCCGAATCTTCTACTGGTACATGGACAACTGTTTGGACTGATGGACTTACCAGTCTTGATCGTTACAAAGGACGATGCTATCACATCGAGCCTGTTGCTGGGGAAGACAACCAATGGATCTGTTATGTAGCTTATCCATTAGACCTATTTGAAGAGGGTTCCGTTACTAACATGTTTACTTCCATTGTAGGTAACGTATTTGGTTTCAAAGCCCTACGTGCTCTACGTTTGGAGGATCTACGAATTCCCCCTACTTATTCAAAAACTTTCCAAGGCCCGCCTCATGGTATCCAAGTTGAAAGAGATAAGTTGAACAAGTATGGTCGTCCTTTATTGGGATGTACTATTAAACCAAAATTGGGATTATCCGCAAAAAATTATGGTAGAGCGTGTTATGAGTGTCTACGTGGTGGACTTGATTTTACCAAAGATGATGAAAACGTAAACTCACAACCATTTATGCGCTGGAGAGACCGTTTTGTCTTTTGTGCCGAAGCTATTTATAAATCACAGGCCGAAACCGGTGAAATCAAGGGGCATTACTTGAATGCGACTGCGGGTACATGTGAAGAAATGATTAAGAGAGCTGTATTTGCAAGAGAATTAGGGGTTCCTATTGTAATGCATGACTACTTAACTGGGGGATTCACCGCAAATACTACTTTGGCTCATTATTGCCGCGACAATGGCCTACTTCTTCACATTCACCGTGCAATGCATGCAGTTATTGATAGACAGAAAAATCATGGTATGCATTTCCGTGTATTAGCTAAAGCATTGCGTATGTCTGGGGGAGATCATATCCACTCCGGTACAGTAGTAGGTAAGTTAGAAGGGGAACGCGAAATGACTTTAGGTTTTGTTGATTTATTGCGCGATGATTTTATTGAAAAAGATCGTGCTCGCGGTATCTTTTTCACTCAGGACTGGGTATCCATGCCAGGTGTTATACCGGTAGCTTCAGGTGGTATTCATGTTTGGCATATGCCAGCTCTGACCGAAATCTTTGGGGACGATTCTGTATTACAATTTGGTGGAGGAACTTTAGGACATCCTTGGGGAAATGCACCTGGTGCAGCAGCTAATCGAGTGGCTTTAGAAGCCTGTGTACAAGCTCGTAACGAAGGGCGCGATCTTGCTCGCGAAGGTAATGAAATTATCCGAGCAGCTTGCAAATGGAGTCCTGAACTAGCCGCAGCTTGTGAAGTATGGAAGGCGATCAAATTCGAGTTCGAGCCGGTAGATACTATTGATTAACTAGATAAAACTAAAGATAAAGAAGGTATAAATAAAAAAGAAACGAAATAAAAAGAGAAAAAAATCAGTTATGAAATGCAGTAATTCTTCTTTATTCTTCTAATTGATTGCAATTAAACTCGGCTCAATCTTTTTTAGAAAAAAAAAAGATTGAGCCGAATAAAAATAGATCATGATATGATCATGAGACTTGACAAATCGAGATTCGTCTATTCTATATATCTAGAATATATATATTAAGGTATAATACAATAAAGAAATACAAATAAAATAATAAAATAATAAAATATAGTATTATCAATTGTATGCGCTTCTAGAGAAGTATGTATGCAGGAAGTAAATTCTAACCGCTTTCTTTTGAATCCAATTTCAAATTAGATTAGAAAGATAGAAAGGCCATGAGGATGGGAAAATCAAAATAAAATCTTTTTAATTAGTTCTCCTTTTTTGGAATTTTCTTATTATCCTTTCATTTTTTTTACAGAATATTTTTCAAACTAAAAATAAAAAATACAATACAATAGTCAATATTCCTTATAATAGATATACTTAATTATATCATAAGAATCTTAAGATATTTTTCGACTAGATAGAAATAGTAAATTTGAATTGAGACACCTATTCCATGACGGATTTAAACTTACCTTCTATTTTCGTGCCTTTAGTAGGCTTAGTATTTCCGGCAATTGCAATGACTTCTTTATTTCTTTATGTGCAAAAAAATAAGATTGTCTAGTATTTTTTAGTGTAAGTAATATAATATGGTAGGGTATGTGGCTTTTTCTACACACACTTTCTACACACAAATGAAAAACGGTTATGGATGCGGATATAGGCTACGAGCATAAATGCATGAATATGCAGAGCCAGGTATAGCGAGTTTTATTTTATTTATTTTAATTGAATCAACGAATATTTTTTGAATAGAAAGTCAATGTATCTAACCTATTATTTCACAGGAGTACTAGTTGCTGAAGGCGATTTCAGAATCAAAAAAAGTAAAGTCAAAATTATTTAGCTTATTCTCTCAATTTCAATCGACCGCTGCTGGATTTAGTATATCTAATATGAATTGGCGATCAGAACACATATGGGTAGAACTTCTAAAAGGTTCTCGAAAAAGGGGTAATTTTTTCTGGGCCTGTATTCTTTTTCTAGGTTCACTAGGATTCTTATCGGTTGGGATTTCCAGTTATCTTGGTAAGAATATTATATCTATACTTCCATCTCAAGAAATTCTTTTTTTTCCGCAGGGGGTCGTGATGTCTTTCTACGGAATCGCAGGCCTATTCATTAGCTCCTACTTGTGGTGTACTATTTTGTGGAATGTAGGTAGTGGTTATGACCGATTCGATAGAAAAGAGGGAATAGTGTGCATTTTTCGTTGGGGATTCCCTGGAATAAAACGTCGCGTCTTCCTTCGATTCCTTATGCGGGATATCCAATCAATTAGAATTCAGGTTAAAGAGGGTCTTTATCCTCGTCGTATTCTTTATATGGAAATCCGGGGCCAGGGGATCATTCCCTTGACTCGTACTGATGATCAATTTTTTACTCCACGAGAAATTGAACAAAAAGCTGCCGAATTGGCCTATTTCTTGCGCGTACCAATTGAAGTATTTTGAGGTATCTTTTTTGAACTGAGTTGAATGAAGAAAAGAAGAATTGGAAGAAGAAAAGTTTTCTCAACACGGGGAGGAAGTCCCTTCTAAATTGGATTTGTTATTGTAAGGGGATTTTTAAGTATTTATCTAAAGGAAGGAACAAACGAGGATAAGAGAAATTTGCTTTTAATTTTTTTTTATCCAAGTGAGATATATCGCATACTATTCTTCTTTTTTCATCCGAAAGGGCTTTTTTTTTATTCTATTTCACTATTTCATTCCATCTAGATCTAAGAAAGAACCCAATGCACTGAAATTCCACTACTAACTAATATACAAAAAAGAAGAATAGATACAGGGTATCAAACCTATATAGTTTTTGCTTCAAAGAAATAGAAATATCATGAAATAGAAATATCATCATATAGAGTCAGGGAATGGAATAGAGTCAGCGAATGAAGCATATTCATTAACAACTCCATTTACGGATCAAAAATGAAAAAAAAGAAAGCATTGCCTTCTTTACTATATCTTGTATTTATCGTACTTTTGCCTTGGGGGGTCTCTTCCTCATTTAACAAATGTCTGGAACTTTGGATTAAGAATTGGTGGAATACCAGGCAATCCGAAACTCTCTTAACTGATATTCAAGAGAAAAGGATTCTAGAAAGATTCATAGAATTAGAAGAACTTTCTCTCTTGGACGAGATGATAAAAGGGAAACTAAAGACACATGTACAAAAACCTCCTACAGGAATACACAAGGAAATAATACAATGGGTCAAAATAAATAATGAGGATCATCTCCATACCATTTTGCATTTCTCGACAAATATAATCTGTTTGGCTATTCTAAGTGGTTCTTTTTTTCTGGGTAAAGAGGAACTTGTCATTTTGAATTCTTGGGTTCAGGAATTCTTCTATAATTTAAATGACTCAATAAAAGCTTTTTTTATTCTTTTAGTTACTGATTTTTTTGTTGGATTTCACTCCACCCGTGGTTGGGAACTAGTAATTCGTTGGGTCTACAACGATTTTGGATGGGCTCCTAACGAGCTTATTTTCACTATTTTTGTTTGTAGTTTTCCAGTAATTCTAGATACATGTTTGAAATTTTGGGTCTTTTTTTGTTTAAATCGTCTATCTCCTTCGCTTGTAGTCATTTATCATTCAATTAGTGAAGCATAAATTCATTTGATCTCCCGATATTAATATTAATCAAATTAGCAAGCATCTTTTTTTAGAAAGAAAGCCCTTTTCCATTTTAGCAAAATTCTTTCTATTTATACCTACTTTAAGGTATTCATCATTGCAGTACAACTGTTGCAGTAGAATGACAACAGATTCGTGTATAGGGAACTAGATTAGCTTAGCTACCTATCTAATTTATTGTAGAAATTCTGGGATCTGCGATTGGACATGGAAAATAGAAATACTTTTTCTTGGGTAAAGGAACAGATAACTCGATCGATTTCTGTAGCGATCATGATATACGTAATAACTCGGACATCTATTTCAAATGCATATCCCATTTTTGCGCAGCAGGGTTATGAAAACCCACGAGAAGCAACTGGACGAATTGTATGTGCCAATTGCCATTTAGCTAGCAAGCCCGTCGATATTGAAGTTCCCCAAGCTGTGCTTCCCGATACTGTATTTGAAGCAGTTCTTCGAATTCCTTATGATATGCAATTGAAACAAGTTCTTGCTAATGGAAAAAAGGGAGGGTTGAATGTAGGTGCTGTTCTTATTTTGCCCGAGGGATTCGAATTAGCGCCGCCCGATCGTATTTCCCCTGAGTTAAAAGAAAAGATAGGAAATCTTGCTTTTCAGAGTTATCGTCCCGATAAAAAAAACATTCTTGTGATAGGCCCTGTTCCCGGTAAGAAATATAGTGAAATTGTCTTTCCCATTCTTTCCCCTGATCCTGCTACGAAGAAAGATGCTCATTTCTTAAAATATCCCATATATGTAGGGGGAAACCGAGGAAGAGGACAGATCTATCCTGATGGTAGCAAGAGTAACAATACAGTCTATAATGCTACGTCAACAGGTATAGTAAGAAAAATACTACGTAAAGAAAAGGGGGGGTATGAAATATCCATAGTTGATGCATCAGATGGACGCCAAGTGATTGATATTATACCTCCCGGACCAGAACTTCTTGTTTCAGAGGGGGAATCCATCAAGCTTGATCAACCATTAACAAGCAATCCTAATGTGGGAGGTTTTGGTCAGGGGGACGCAGAAATCGTGCTTCAGGATCCATTACGTGTCCAAGGCCTTTTGTTCTTCTTCGCATCCGTTATTTTGGCACAAGTTTTTTTGGTTCTCAAAAAGAAACAGTTTGAAAAGGTTCAATTGTACGAAATGAATTTCTAGGTCCCGGGATTTCTTACCATCAAGTTGGTAAAAAGCCTCGATTTATTGGCAATTGCTAGAATTATCTATGATCTATTTTGGAAATCCTTTTTTTGTTTAGACTGCTTTTTGTTTATGAGATGTCTGGAATTCCTTATTTATATCCCATGCAAAAGAAGAGAATCCAAGGCAAAGGCGAGAACAATAAAATTAAAATTTCTTCCTTTTCGGAGGGATTGCAGGTCTTCTTAATCGTCTATTCGGCACAAGAAAAAGGCTTTTTCTTGTGCCGATTCTTCTTGTATCAAAATAAGAATCCTTTTTCTTCCTAATTCGTCAAAGATTACTATTTCTTCTTTATTCGGGTCTGTCTCTTGGACCTCTTTTTCTTTTGCTTAGGTTTAGCCGAGGTAGTGGACAAACAGAGGGGAAGAAAATATGGCGGGGGAAAAATTTCTTGTGATTGTGAGCAAATTGCTTGGCTTGTTTAATTAAGTTCAACTTCAAATTTACAGAAATTTTGCAAAAAAAAAGTAAACTCTTCCATTGAAGGTTTTTTTTATTTTTAGGCTAGTTGAATAGTTTTGATTAAGGTTTTATTAGTTTATTACTCGAAACTAAATCAAGGATTTTCAGGATACTTCCTTCGTGGAATAAGATATTGGATCCTCGAGTGATCTCTTTTTCTTGTTGCTTCATAAGAGTGAATCGAATAGATTCAATTCGCGTTATAAGAGTAAAAATTCCGCGGGTCCTTTCCGCTCTAATCAGATAAAGGGGGGTAAGGACCCGCTAAGCTCCTACTTTTTCATGTTTACAATCTGGTCCCTCCGATTACTATAGAGATGAACCCAATCCAGAATATGAACCATAAAAGAAAACACCTACTAAACCAATCACAGCAATACCAGCTACAGTACCTATCAGCCAAAGAGGAATTCTTCCAGTAGTATCGGCCATTTCCCCTACTTTCCTCCACATTTTATCAATTGGTCATGCTAGAGACAAAAACAGTCATGGGTAGTTATAAGGATGGTATCCTTCCAAATGGGATAAGAGAATTCTTATTAGTCTCTTTCTTTCTCTCAATTGAAGAAGTAATTGGAAAATAAAACAGCAAGTACAAAAATGAGTAATAAACCCCAGTATAGACTGGTACGATTCAATTCAACATTTTGTTCATTCGGGTTTGATTGTGTCATAGTTCTATAGTTGGAATTTGTTTTATCGTTGGATGAACTGCATTGCTGATATTGATCCCAAGAAAAAAACAGTAGGTACAGCTAGTCCGTGAATAGCCAGCCATCGCACTGTAAAAATAGGATAGGTTCGATCTATGGTCATTGAGGGCCTCCTAAAAGGATCTACTAAATTCATCGAGTTGTTCTAAAGAATCAAAACGGTCGGTTATTAACGGAATTCCTTGTCGGCTTTCCGTGAAATACTCGTTTGGCCTAGGACTTCCAAACACGTCATAAGCTAAACCCGTACTGACAAATAACCAACCCGCAATGAATAGGGAAGGTATAGTAATGCTATGAATAACCCAGTATCGAATACTGGTAATAATATCAGCAAAAGAACGTTCTCCCGTGCTTCCAGACATGCTGAACTCCCAAAATTTTTGTACATTCAAAAAAGGAATTGATTCCGTAAAAGATGGGATCGACCAGTAAATAGAAAATTACTGATATTTCATCCTTGTGAGATTGTCAATTTTGTACCAAAGGTGTATTTTGAGTATACCGAATTAGTATAGCTATCCTTCCTATGGCACAGCAATCTGGTTTTGCCTGGTTCCGAAACATAATTACTTTTTTATTTTTTTTGTCTATAGGTAAGCTATATGTTATTCAAGGCATCAATAGAAAACCCCATTTTTGTAGGTTCTACTTACTTTTCATTGGCTTCGGAATATATAGAGTAATTCGGAATAGCAGCCAAAATCTTGGGAAAATCTAAGTTAATGATCAATAGGTTTGGATAAATAATTTAGGAAGGATATTCTCATACTGACACAATACAAGGACAAGTATATGTGAAATCTATCCTTTCATAATTCGTAATTCATCCTTGTATTGTTTGTTGGATTAGGTCTAACTTTCTTGACCAAACTGCGAGCGCGGAACTTTACGAGATGAAATAGGGAAAGACAGAAGATAGAATAGAACTTAAAAGGATAATTGAAGTGACTCGTCTTCGAATCTACTTTGGTTGGAGTTCGAAAAAGGAATAAAAATAAAGTAAATTCAAGGAAGAGCTTTCTTTTTTTTTTTAACAGCCCCTTGGCAGGTCGTGGAATGCTTTTGTTCTCCTCTTATTCCATATGGAATACAATCAGTTAAAATAAGAAGGAATAGGGGAATATTCGATCGTTCACTCCAAAACGAGGGTCCTATTGAAAAAGAAATTATCCAAAATAGAAAGAAGTTTTTTTTTCAAATTCAATTGTTTATTTATCTCTTATTCAAAAATTTCCCTGAAAATTGAATGAAAAAATGAAATTCAATGGGGTTAGATGATCTAGTTCTTAATATTATTACTTTACTCAATTGACAAATTCCACAACAAATCTCTTGATTCGGAATTAGGGACTCATGTATCATCTGATGAATCCACTTTCTTTTACACTTCTGTATCTTACTCTACCTTGTTTTTTAGTATTATCTAAAATAACTGATGAATTCTGAATTTTCCATAACTTAGGTAAATGCTTTACCAACATATGTAGTGTAGTAAAAAAAAATAAATGGAATTTAACTCTTTCATGCTTACTTTAACTAGTTATTTTGGTTTTCTACTGGCTGCTTTAACTATAACCCCAGCTCTATTTATTGGCTTGAACAAGATACGCCTTATTTGAATTGACTGAATAATTATAATTCAGAAAAGAAAAATCTTTCTTTGGGATTCCTGGCATTCTACGACTCTTTTCCAGACTAATTAGGAATTCTTTTCTTGGTCATTGAGATTCGTGGATAATTTAGAGTACTATTTAGGGATAGATCGTACCTCTTTTTTTATCCCCTCGAACAAATCGAAATGATTGAAGTTTTTCTATTTGGAATCGTCTTAGGCCTAATTCCTATTACTTTAGCGGGATTATTCGTGACTGCGTATTTGCAATACAGGCGTGGGGATCAGTTGGATCTTTGATTGAGTCATTTTTTTTTGATTGACCTCCTCCAGACCAGAGAGGAGGTCAAATTGAAATTGGAGTTACAATTCAATTTTGTTAAGTTATTTTACTCTGCTTCGACATAAAATAGATGGAATCACGCTCTGTAGGATTTGAACCTACGACATCGGGTTTTGGAGACCCGCGTTCTACCGAACTGAACTAAGAGCGCTTTCATTCATTCAAAAAGAAAATCTTTTTCTATTCCTAATGTATCTCACGTACGTATAGTCTCCACAAATTCAAGTTATACCCACTTTACTTTAATTGATCTCGTCGCTACTGCCTATAAAGAAGAAAGAAGTAATAGGTAGGGATGACAGGATTTGAACCTGTGACATTTTGTACCCAAAACAAACGCGCTACCAAGCTGCGCTACATCCCTTTTCCAAATTAAATTGTTGTACAATGCCATTGTACACAATTCCTGTCTTCTTTTCCACATCATAATTTTCTTCTTCTTTCTATTTTCTTCTTCTTTCTTTCTCTATCTATATATAGAACCCTCGTGTCATTTCTTCTTTTTGGTCTCATATAATTAAGGAATTATATACATATAAAATCCAATATAATTTCGCCTATAAAAGAAGGATTACTTTTCCTTGCTAATATAGGAAGAAGGGGTCATCTTTTTCTTTTTTAGGGATAGGAAAATTTCGTCGATATGGTTCATTTTATATATAGCATAACAATCTTGGGCAAGAGTTTATGATCATATATGTATTCCAACAAGGAAGGAGGATTTTCAATGCGGGATATAAAAACATATCTCTCTGTAGCACCCGTGCTAAGTACTCTATGGTTTGGTGCTTTAGCAGGTTTATTGATAGAAATTAATCGTTTATTCCCAGATGCTTTGTCATTCCCTTTTTTTTAATTCTAGTTATTGCTATGGGAGGGATAGATTTCTTCGTGATATGACAAAATTTGATCCTTTTCAATCTTTTTTTAGTATCGGAAGGAAAAAGAAAGAAAAGATGGATTGGGTTGAACCTCAGAGTCATTAAAAATTTTGTAAACCCCATTTTTGAAAATAGAAATTCAATTTAAAGGGGTACCCAAGCTAAATAAGGCCTCAGAAATCAGAGCATAGAAAAGGTGGGGCTGGCTAATTAAATGAAAGGATTTCGAACCAAAATCTTTGCTAATTCGACAAGGATTGTATTCTTTAATTATTTCTCTATTTTTTATTACTTAATTTAAGAATAAAAAAAAATTATTCTAATGAATTTTATTCTTCTTCTTCGGATTCAAAATAGAAGAATAAAAGAATAAGTAGAAGAATTAAGTTAAGTCAATCCAAAAAGAAAAGGAGGTTCATGGCCAAGGGAAAAGATGTTAGAATCAGAGTTATTTTGGAATGCATCAGTTGTGTTCGAAAAGGTGCCAATGAGGAATCGACGGGGATTTCTAGATATAGTACTCAAAAGAATCGCCACAATACACCCGGACAATTAGAATTCAAAAAATTTTGTCGTTATTGTCGCAAGCATACGACTCATCACGAAATAAAGAAATAGGAACATCGTGTGTTCGATCTTTCCAAACAACAGAAAGAGTAAGAACTTCATATTTAATATATAAAGAAAACATAGTATAGAATACAAAATACAAATCAACTCATCTGATTTCCGGTAGATATTATTTCATATGTATAGAGGGTATTCATATACTATAATATGAATCAAATAAGATATGGATCAAAGAAAAACTACTTCTTCTGGATCCTAAATTAATAAAATAAAGAAGTGAATTTTCAAATTTTCAAATTTTAAATAAGGAATAAATCATGTATACATCTAAACAACCTTTTCTTAAATCTAAGCAACCCTTTAGTAAATCCAAGCAAACTTTTAATAAATCCAAGCAACCCTTTCGTAAATCCAAGCAAACTTTTCGTAAATTCAAGCAACCTTTTCGTAAATCTAAACAACCTTTTCGTAGGCGTCCCCGGATTGGCCCGGGAGATCGAATTGATTATAGAAACATGAGTTTAATTAATAGATTTATTAGTGAACAAGGAAAAATATTATCGAGACGAATAAATAGATTAACCTTGAAACAACAACGATTAATTACTCTTGCTATAAAACAGGCTCGTATTTTATCTTTCTTACCGTTTCGTAACTATGAGAACGAAAAGCAATTTCAAGCCCAGTCAATTTCAATAATTACAGGTTCTAGACCCAGAAAAAATAGACATATTCCTCAATTAACGCAAAAGTACAATTCCAATCGAAACTTAAGAAACAACAACCAAAATTTAAGAAACAACAACCGGAACTTAAGTTCCGATTGTTGATGTTTTATTCGAATTCGAAAGGGCCAGACCTATATATATTATAAAGAAAGTAATCCAGCTCGTTGATTCCTACCACTTAATCTTAATTTATTGTATCTTCCCGGAGAGGGAACTCCGGGAATTCATCTTTTATTATTCCAGTATATTACTTTATTTATACCTTTAATTGATGATCTTTATTTTATTGGAAATCGTGTAAAGATTATTTGGATTTGATACAGCTACTTGTGCAAGCATTTTACGATTAAGAATCAATTTCTTCTTGTACAGGTTGTGTATTAATTTACTATAACTATCGAATACTTTATATACCCGCGTTGCTGCGTTTATCCGAGTGATCCACAAACGACGAAAATCCCTCTTTTGCCTACCTCTATCTCGATGAGAGGAAACAAAAGCTCTTTTTACCTGTTGGGTAATCATTCGATTAAGTCTTAAATGAGCCCCTCTAAAGTTTGAGGCAAATGAACGCATTTTTGTTCGTCGTCTCCGGGCTATATATCCTCGCGGAACTCTGGTCATTGAATCAAATTAACCTTAATGAATAACTAATGATTTCTCTTCTTTTAGCCACCCTTTTTCTCATTAATAACAAAACTAATTATTCCGATATATAAAATATTAATTCCAATGGCTTTTGCTATAGTAACCTTCCCAACCACGATTTTTTATTCCACTCCGTTCAGTTATTTCTATACGAAATAACAAATTCATTCTAATAATACTAAAAAAAATAGTGGGTTCCATCGTTTCTATGGTTCCCTTTTAAACGGTGAGGCCCTCTCTATACACCGGAGCCCTTTCTTTCATCAAAAGGTATTGCGAACTTGTATAGTCCACATTCTTTGGCTCTACCTATCCATTATAGAGTAAATAGCTCTTTTCACAATAAGAGTTATCCATACAGTGACGGTATTTAATTATGAAAGTTGGCTAAGTAGCTGACCCTGTTAGTCCGTTCTTTTAAGATAAAGGAGCATAAGCCTTTTTCTTTTTATTACTATTTCCTCCGCTTAATGGATAACCATTTGCTACCAATGGGAGAATTGCTTCTTATTTCCAATTTAGATAATTGGATTTGCACCAAAGGAAACCATAAATTCCATATACCATAGAAATCTAGGATAGAGAAGCTATATCCTATTCATTGGTACTAATCATGGATACTTCAATTTTTTTTATATTTGTTTGAAGTCATGATCTGAACGAGTCGCACATACACCCTAGCACATGTTCCTCGACGCTGAGGGCATCCTTTAAGCGCGGCCGTTTTTCGAGCATTTCGTATTGGCTGTCTTGCGTTTCTAATAAGTTGTTTAACCGTCGGCATGTTGTATGTATATAGAAAAAAATGGATTGGTTTAGATCCATCTTAACCTGATGATTGCTCATCATGAAGTCTTTCTATTTTCTATTAAATCGAGGAAAACACGAATTTAGCTGTGAAATAACTTTACAAGAAATCCGGACACTACCAATCCTTAAACATTTCTGGAAACCACACTGGATCAGTATCGCAGTGCTTGTCAATCATTTCATCCCCTACAATATCGACAAGTCCATAAGCTTTGGCTTCGTCTGCTGACATAAAAACATCCCTTTCCATGTCTTCGGATACAACCCAAAAAGGCTTGCCTGTTCTTACTGCATAAACCCTTGTGATCATTTCGCGAACTTTGTGTAACTCTTCTACTTCTAGTAAAAATTCTGGTGTCCTTGCCCGATAATAAGCACTAGCAGGTTGGTGAAGCATAATCCTCGCGTGAGGGAATGCTATACGCTTGGTGGGTTCTCCTCCAAGCAGAATGAAGGACGCCATGGAGGCGGCTATTCCGAGGCATATTGTATATATATCTGGTGTCACCGTTTGCATCGTATCAAAAATAGCCATTCCTGAGATTAGCCACCCGCCTGGGGAGTTTATAAACAAAAAAATATCACTAATTCCATCTTCTATACTCAGATATACCATGAGACCTGTAATATGATTCGTGATCTCGCAACGAATCTCTTGACCTAAAAAAAGTGTCCTTTCTCGATACATAACATTGTATAAGTCAACCCAAGTCGCTTCTTCATCTCCAGGAATCCGGTAAGGTACTTTTGGAACACCAATGGGCATATTAGATTAATATTATTAAATTTAAGTAAGAAAACCACACTTTAATATGGAAACGTAAGAATGGAACAGAAAGAAAGAATCCGCAGTTTATTGTCTTAATTTTTATTCTTATTCTATATGAATACTATAGATTCTATTAATACGTAGATTGAAAGGTTATACATATAAGGAATGTAAGACAGATTGAATAAAGAAAAAGGAATGGGTGATTCGAATGCTAAACAAAGAGGGGTAGCGATCTATTCTTCGTTTTTTCCAAATTGGCCAAGTTACCCATTGCATATTGGCACTTATCGAGTATAGAATAGATCTGCTTCTCTTTCTTCTTATGAACAGAATTGGCTTCTTATTTTTAATGGAATGAAATAAATATTCGCGCTTTCTGACACAGAATCCCCTAGAAGGGTTAGGTACATAGGATATGGATAGTCTTTTTCAATGCGATAAAATAAAGCGACATCGTGTCTATTTTTCTTTGCTAAAGGGGTATTTCCATGGGTTTGCCTTGGTATCGTGTTCATACTGTCGTATTGAATGATCCGGGTCGATTGCTTGCGGTGCATATAATGCACACAGCTCTAGTTTCTGGTTGGGCTGGCTCAATGGCTTTATACGAATTAGCAGTTTTTGATCCCTCTGATCCTGTTCTGGATCCAATGTGGAGACAAGGTATGTTCGTAATTCCCTTCATGACTCGTTTAGGAATAACGGATTCGTGGGGTGGTTGGAGTATTTCAGGAGGAACTGTAACAAATCCGGGTATTTGGAGTTATGAAGGTGTGGCAGGTACGCATATTGTGTTTTCTGGCTTGTGTTTCTTGGCAGCGATCTGGCATTGGGTATATTGGGACCTAGAAATATTCTCTGATGAGCGGACGGGAAAACCCTCTTTGGATTTGCCCAAGATCTTTGGAATTCATTTATTTCTTGCAGGGGTGGCTTGCTTTGGCTTTGGGGCATTTCATGTAACGGGTTTGTATGGTCCTGGGATATGGGTATCCGATCCTTATGGACTAACTGGAAAAGTACAAGCTGTAAATCCAGCGTGGGGTGCAGAAGGTTTTGATCCTTTTGTTCCGGGGGGAATAGCTTCTCATCATATTGCTGCGGGTACATTGGGTATATTAGCGGGCTTATTCCATCTTAGTGTCCGTCCGCCTCAACGTCTATATAAAGGATTACGTATGGGCAATATTGAAACTGTACTTTCCAGTAGTATCGCTGCTGTTTTTTTTGCAGCTTTCGTAGTTGCTGGAACTATGTGGTATGGGTCAGCAACGACCCCAATCGAATTATTTGGGCCTACTCGTTATCAGTGGGATCAGGGATACTTTCAGCAAGAAATATATCGAAGAGTTAGCAATGGTTTAGCCGAAAATCTTAGTTTATCAGAAGCTTGGTCTAAAATTCCCGAAAAATTAGCCTTTTATGATTATATTGGTAATAATCCGGCAAAAGGGGGATTATTCAGAGCAGGCTCAATGGACAATGGGGATGGAATAGCTGTTGGATGGTTAGGACATCCCGTCTTTAGAGATAAAGAAGGACGTGAGCTTTTTGTACGCCGTATGCCTACTTTTTTTGAAACATTTCCGGTTGTTTTGGTAGATGAGGAGGGAATTGTTAGAGCAGACGTTCCTTTTAGAAGAGCAGAATCCAAATATAGTGTTGAACAAGTAGGTGTAACGGTGGAGTTCTATGGTGGCGAACTTAATGGAGTAAGTTATTCTGATCCTGCTACTGTAAAAAAATATGCGAGGCGTTCTCAATTAGGGGAAATTTTTGAATTAGACCGGGCTACTTTGAAATCTGATGGTGTTTTTCGCAGCAGTCCAAGGGGTTGGTTCACTTTTGGTCATGCTACCTTTGCTTTGCTCTTCTTTTTCGGACACATTTGGCATGGCGCTAGAACATTGTTCCGAGATGTTTTTGCTGGTATTGATCCAGATTTGGATGCTCAAGTGGAATTTGGAACATTCCAAAAAGTGGGAGATCCAACTACAAGGAAACAGGCAGTCTGATACACATTGTTATAGTATCTTTCACCTCTCTTTTTTGATTTGACATGGGAAACATCTCCCATCCTTTCTTTGACTCTTTTTCTTTCTTTATATGGGAAATTCTCCCAAATGACAAATGAATAGGTGTGGAAGTTATAATTGTAAATAAACCAGGATCGAATCTATGGAAGCATTGGTTTATACGTTCCTTTTAGTTTCGACTTTAGGGATAATTTTTTTCGCTATCTTCTTCCGAGAACCACCTAAGGTTCCACCAACTCCAACTAAAAGAATAAAATAATTTCATTTAAGTAAGAAGTCCCCCTATCTGGGAGACTTCTTACTTAAATTAGTCTCCGTGTTCTTCGAATGGATCTCTTAATTGTTGAGAGGGTTGCCCAAACGCGGTATATAAGGCATACCCAGTAAAGCTTACAAGTAAACCAGATATGGAGATGGCGACTAAAGTTGCTGTTTCCATTTTTATAGAATTTCAAGATTACAATGGATCTACGAAAAGATCGTGTATTTACAACTACAACGGAATAGTATACAAAGTCAACACCAATGATTAAATAGAATTTATGGCTACACAAACCGTTGAAGATAGTTCTAAACCTAGGCCAAAACGAACTGGTGCAGGTAGTTTACTGAAACCCTTGAATTCGGAATATGGGAAAGTCGCCCCGGGTTGGGGGACTACTCCTTTTATGGGGATCGCAATGGCTTTATTCGCTATATTCCTATCTATCATTTTAGAAATTTATAATTCTTCCGTTTTACTGGACGGAATTTTAACCAATTAGGTTTCTACTAACTAAAACTAGGAAGTCAGAGTTTTTCCATCCAAAAAAGCCTTTCTAGTTTAAGATCTACATTTCTAGATATTATGGTAGTTCGACCGCGGAATTTTTTTGTTTCGGTATCTCTGGAATATGAGTGTGTGACTTGTTAGAATTGATCCTATTGATAATACATAGAAAGGGCCTGTTATCTCTATCAAGATGATTCTAATTCGTCAGATATTATTTATTCTAGTATCTGGAACACGAAATAGATAGAGTGGATCAAAAAAAAATGGAACTATGATTCATACTCACTATTAAGACCTCGCAACCAGACTGAAAAATTCAAGTAGTTCTTAAATAAAAATAAAAAAGAAATTTTCTTCCTTCCAATTTTGTTTGCCCAAAAGACAACTTTTTTTCTCTCGATTTTGTCGAGTCATTACACTGATTCAATAAATGATTATCAAGCGGTTCTTATTCGAAGAACCCTTGCCTTTTGTTTAGCTTGAGACTAAATCATCGTGGCTCTAGTATGAATCTAAGGTTTTAATTGAACTGATTCATAGGATCTCAACAAGATAATTTCTATATTACGCATAAAAAAACAAATCCTTTATAGGGAAGAGAAAAGTCAAGAAGCCTCTAATGACCAACATAAGGGAAAGGAAGAAAGAAAGACGCGCCAACTTGAGATTTTTTGGCATTATCATCACAAAGAAGATATTCCGGATTTTTCTTATTTGATATCTTCAAGGCAAATCGACCCAATTCAGTGGCTGATGAAGTTTTGAACCTTTTTTCTAATATTCGTTGAAAATTTTTGTGTTTCTGCTTGAGCCGTACGAGATGAAATTTTCATATACGGCTCTTAGAGGGGGACTCGGGTTAGTTACCTATCTCAATAAAGTATATGATTGGTTTGAGGAACGTCTTGAGATTCAGGCAATTGCAGATGATATAACTAGTAAATATGTTCCTCCCCATGTCAACATATTTTATTGTTTAGGGGGAATTACACTTACTTGTTTTCTAGTACAAGTCGCTACCGGTTTTGCTATGACTTTTTACTACCGACCAACCGTTACAGAGGCTTTTTCCTCGGTTCAATACATAATGACCGAGGCCAACTTTGGTTGGTTAATCCGATCAGTTCATCGATGGTCAGCAAGTATGATGGTTTTAATGATGATCCTGCATGTATTTCGTGTGTATCTCACAGGGGGATTTAAAAAACCCCGTGAATTAACTTGGGTCACAGGTGTGGTTTTGGCTGTTTTGACTGCATCATTTGGTGTAACTGGTTATTCTTTGCCTTGGGATCAAATTGGCTATTGGGCAGTCAAAATTGTGACAGGTGTACCTGACGCCATTCCGGTAATAGGATCGCCTTTAGTGGAGTTATTACGCGGAAGTGCTAGTGTGGGCCAATCCACTTTGACTCGTTTTTATAGTTTACATACCTTTGTACTGCCTCTGCTTACTGCCGTATTTATGTTAATGCACTTTCCAATGATACGTAAGCAAGGTATTTCGGGTCCTTTATAGGGAAGGCATATCATAGAGAATTATAATTATCATATATCATATCGGGTAGGTTTTGGTATTTCATTGCTACAAGCATGGGTTATTGTAAAATAACACATGTCATTTGGATACTTCTCTTCAACTCCAAAGTATTTTTATACAATACAAATAGTTGAAGTTAATTTTACGAAAGAAAAAAGGCGGATTATGGGAGTGTGTGACTTGAATTATTGATTTGGCCATGCAGATAAAGAATTGGATCTGCCACATTAGAATTCACAACCAAAGGTGTCTCCGCATCCAATCAACATGTAAGTCCCCTACCTAGGAAGGATAGGCTGGTTCACTTGAGGAGAATATCTTCTATGATCATACCGCAACCATGTCATCCATGAACAGGCTCCGTAAGATCCCATAGAGTAGAAATGGAATAAGTCATGTGACATGATCCAGTTCTCTATTTATTACACTTACCTTTTTATTATAGTATGGAAATGCATTCATTTTCTTTGCATCGATTGTGATCCGCAATACTATCGGAGTAAAAGAAGGGATCTAAGGAAGAATGTAGGCTAAACTTTTTGATTTTTTATTAGTAACAAGTAAATATTTTGTTTGGAGGTAAGAAACTTGCGATATTGAGGGGATAAATACCAACTAATCAAGAGACATGAGACAATCCACAAAGCAATTGATCATGATCAAATTTGTAAGCCCACTTGGATATTGAGCATTTACCCATAAGAATAGGATTATTTTCAATGAGTAGTTGTAGGTGCAACTTCGGAAAAGAGAATCTGATAAAGCTTTTCTTGCCTAGAGTCATTGAGTCATTATAAACCTTAATTCTATTAAGGATCTTCCGCGGTCTTATTTCTTTCACTCTTGCTCGAGCCGGATGATGATAAATTCTCATGTCCGGTTCCTTTGGGGGATGGATCCTAAAGAGTTCACCTATCCCAATAACAAAGAAACCAGACTTAAATGATCCTGTATTAAGAGCTAAATTAGCTAAAGGGATGGGACATAATTATTACGGGGAACCCGCATGGCCCAACGATCTTTTATATATTTTTCCAGTAGTAATTCTAGGTACTATTGCATGTAATGTAGGTTTAGCGGTTCTCGAGCCATCAATGATTGGTGAACCGGCAGATCCGTTTGCAACTCCTCTGGAAATATTACCCGAGTGGTACTTCTTTCCCGTGTTTCAAATACTCCGTACGGTACCCAATAAGTTATTGGGCGTTCTTTTAATGGTTTCTGTGCCAACAGGCTTATTGACAGTACCTTTTCTAGAGAATGTCAATAAATTCCAAAATCCATTTCGCCGCCCAGTAGCTACGACCGTTTTTTTAATCGGTACTGTAGTAGCTCTTTGGTTAGGTATTGGAGCAACATTACCCATTGATAAATCATTAACTTTAGGTCTTTTTTAGATATTTTTTGATTCATTCAACCGTGAAGTACCATAGGTATCTAGGAAATAGTTACTTCCAAGTGAATCTTCCCTAGATACCTAAAATCCATTTTATTATGATCCATTTCGCGAAAATATAGATTGTACCAAAGATGCTAAATTGTTTTCTTTTTATTCTAACTCGAAAAAGAAGAAGAAAAAAAATTGCAATGGATTTAAAACGAGAGTTTATTCTTAAGTAAATCAATTGGGAGATGCTTCTCTAGAGTGTCCCATATATGTTTTCTATCTTCCATACGAAAACTGTCAATTCTCAGAAGATCTTCTTCAGTCTTACTCAAAAGGTCCAATAGTGTATGTATATTGGCCCTTTTTAGACAATTATACGTTCTAGAAGTCAATTCTAATTGATCAATAAAAATAGAATTCAATGGAATTCCTTTTTTGTTTTTCTTTAGATTAGTTAATCTTTTTTGAAAAGTAAAAAGGGGTGGAGTAAACCTGTTTTTATTTTCTTCGAAACTAGCGCCCTCTTCCTCCGCGTGTAGAAAAGGAAGAAATAAATCAATCAAATTACGAGAAGCCTCATAAAGTGCTTCCTTAGGGGTTAAACTTCCATTAGTCCATATTTCTAGAAAAAGTATCTCGTGTTTTTCATTTCCATTCCCACAAGAAAAAATACTATAATTCACATTTCGAACAGGCATGGATACAGCATCTATAGGATAACTTCCATCTTGATAGTTCTTTCTGAGTTCTGTCTGATATCCACGATCTCTCTTGATCTGTAAATCAATACAGAAATCAATGGGCTCTGTCAAGTTAGCTATAGGTTGTGCCGTATCAACGATTTCTACGGAAGGCGGTAAGATGATATCTTGAGCAGTTATGTATCTAGGACCTTTGACGCAAATGGATGCGTCTCTAACTCCATAGAGATTACTTCTCAATACAATTTCTTTCAAATTTAGTAAAATTTCTTGTACGGATTCTTCAATACCTGCTATTGTAGAATACTCGTGCGGCACGCTCCCAAATTTTGCACGTGTGATACATGTTCCTTCTATTTCTCCAAGTAAAGCTCTTCGCAAGGCAATACCGACGGTGTCCGCTTGACCTTTTCTAAGCGGGGACAGAATGAAACGACCATAATAAAGGCGCTTACTATCTACTCTTGATTCAACACACTTCCACTGTAGTGTTTGAGTGGATCCTGCTACCTCCTCTCGAACCATAATAGACTAGTATTATTATTTTATCATTGAATCGTTTATTTCTCTTGAAATGAAAGTTGAAAGCGGGTTAATTCTTTTACAGACGTCTTTTTTTAGGCGGTCGACATCCATTATGCGGCATAGGTGTTACATCGCGTATACAACTTAATCGCACACCACTTTTAGCAATGGCTCGTAATGCGGCATCTCTTCCACTACCAGCGCCCTTTACCATAACTTCTGCTCGTTGCAAACCTACTGTACGAATAGCATCTACTGCTGTTCTTTGACCAGCATAGGGTGATGCTTTTCTTGAGCTTTTGAATCCACAAGTACCGGCCGAGGACCAAAAAACCACCCGACCTTGTGGGTCTGTAACAGTTATAATGGTATTGTTGAAACTAGCTTGAACATGAATAACCCCTTTTGTTATTCTACGTGCACTCTTCCGTAAACTAAAACGTGCATTCCTACGTAAACCAATACGCACTTTCTTACGTGAACCAATTTTTGGTATAGCTTTTGCCATATTTTATTATCTCATAAATATGAGTTAGAAATAAAAAAAAGAAAAAAAGATACAAAGATATCCGTTTCAGGGTAAAATAAACCCTTTACTTTAATTATTTTAAATGAAATTATTTTATTTGGAATTGGAACATTTCCGCGGGTACTTTTTTTTACTTTTTAGAAAGTAAAGTTCTTTTTCGAAAGATTACCCCTGTCTTTGTTTATGCTTCGGATTAGAGCAAATGACTCTAATTCGTCCACGCCTACGAATCAGTCGACATTTTGTACAAATTTTACGAACGGAAGCTCTTATTTTCATATTTCCGTATCCTTTTTTAAACTATGAATCTAATCTTTTGGAAAAAATAAGTCTCTTCGCTTGAATTTTAGAACTTAGAATTTATTACCCTAGAAAAAAAAGAAAAACCTAATCCTTTGAATCTTTGGTATCCTTCAAATCTTCGCTATCCTTCAAATCTTCGCTATCCTTCGAGTCTTCGATACGCTTCGAATCCTTATGGGGAAGTCTATAAATTATACGTCCCTTGCTTGAATCATAACGACTTACTTCAATTTTGACCCTATCCCCCATCAGTATTCGTATAGAACTAGACCGTATCTTTCCTGAAATATAGCCTAGGATGATGGTGTCATTCTCTAGCCGAACGCGGAACATTCCATTGGGTAGGGCTTCCGTAACTAAACCTTCGAAAGTTACTTTTGCTTCTCTCGGGTTTTTTTTTTCTCTCCTATTTTTTTTTTCTGTCATATTTTTTTTCTCCTATTTTTCTATTTTTATTTTAAAAATAGGAAGGGCGAGATAGAATTCAAGCACTATAGGCGGGGCGATTACCATATATAACATAAGACTTCTCCCCCAATTCTGTTTAGTCGAGCTTCTCGATCTGTCATTATTCCTCGAGAAGTAGAAAGAATAGCAATTCCCATTCCACCCAAAACTTTAGGAATTCCTTGATAGTTGGTATAAATTCGTAAGCCGGGTCGGCTGATACGCTTTAAAAAGGTTCTTGTTCTATATATTCCTTTTCTAGTCTTTCTCTTTTGATGTCGCAAAGTTGAAACCAAGAAATATCTGTTACGTTCCTGATGTTTCCGAACACTTTCAATAAAACCCTCTCGTAGAAGTATTTTAACAATGTTTTCGGTAATATTTGTAGATACTACTCGAACTGTTCCTTTTTTATTCATGTCCGCATTTCTTATAGAGGTTAGTAAATCAGCAATAGTGTCCTTGCCCATAAGACTCTAATTCTAGGTTCCTCCTAATTTTTCTATAATCAACATGTTTTCTTTTTTTTTTTCATTTTGGATTTTAAAACATATACGTAAAACACAATCTACTAAATTAATTCTTTGGTCTCAATTTCGCCTACTAGTATTTATAATACTTCAGGAGCTAATGAAACTATTTTGGTAAAATTCAATTCTCTCAATTCCTCGGCAATCGCGCCAAAAACTCGAGTTCCTTTTGGATTGCCTTTTTGATCAATTATAACCGCAGCATTGTCATCATAGCGGATTATTATACCGTCTTCGCATTTGAACTCTTTACATGTACGTACAATTACAGCTCGAATTACTTCGGATCTTTCTAGAGGCATTTGGGGCAATGCGTCTTTGATTACAGCAACAATAACATCACCAATACGAGCATATCGCTGATTACCAGCAGCTCCTATGACTCGAATACACATCAATTTTCGAGCTCCACTATTATCTGCTACATTTAAAAGGGTCTGAGGTTGAATCATATTATTTTTTATTTTGATTTCAATTTGTTATTTCAATGCAAAAGGATGAAAGAAATATTGTCTTTCCAGAAAGAAAAACCGGGCATTTTTTTTTATCTTCCATACCCCTTTTAGGGTTCTATATCTCTAATCGAATAAATTGACTTCGTATGGGCATTTTACTGGCAGCTATGGAGATAGCTGCTCTAGCTACAGTTTCAGATACTCCCCCCATTTCATAAAGTATACGACCAGGTTTAACAACGGATACCCAATATTCGGGGGACCCCTTTCCCGAGCCCATACGTGTTTCCGTGGGTCTTAGTGTAACCGGTTTGTCGGGAAATATACGTACCCATATTTTTCCACCACGACGTGCATATCGTGTTATTGCTCTTCGTCCTGCTTCTATCTGTCTCGCCGTGATCCAAGCGGGTTCAAGTGCTTGAAGAGCATATCTACCAAAACAAATACGATTGCCTCGGCAGGATTTTCCTTTCATTCTTCCTCTATGTTGTTTGCGAAATCTGGTTCTTTTGGGGTTATAGTCGATGGTTCTCTTTCTTAGTTCCATCTCTACTGCAAAACTGGACATGAGAGTTTCTTCTCATCCAGCTCCTCGCGAATGGAATGAGAAAGCATGTAAATTTCTCTAATTCATAATATTCAAAAATATTACGGTACGGATAGATACACATTAATAGATAATAGAAAAAGTTCGGTTTTTTTTATATTGAATTTGTTAAAACAGAAAAATATAATATATAGTCAAAAAAGAAGATCTAGAATATATCCAGATGTGTGTGTATATTTATCTAAATTCTATATTTATAGATAATGTAATCCTTCTTAAAAAAATCCTTATTTTTACTCTTATTGAATCGCGGTAAAGTATTCTAATTCAATAAGAATTTCGCGGGCGAATATTTACTCTTTCCTGTCTTATTTGTTAATTTATAAACTTACCAAATAAGACAATTTTTTTGGTTTGTTCCGCCATCCCACCCAATGAAGTGTTAGGATTCTTTTCAATAAAATCCTATGGAATCATAGGTTCTGTCGTTCCCACTGCTTCTCCTTGAATGGTTAGGTCTGAATCCCGCAACGGAGCTTCCAAAAAATTTCTTTCCGAGTTAATTTTCTCAGTTTTATTAACCCGGGCGGCTCTTTATTATTGCTTTAAATTTGTAGTTCTTGTTTCAAGTTACAATTTTTAATTCTCTATTATTTTTATTATATTGATGCTTTATCACATTGCCTTTTATGATGTAATTCATAGACCATACATAGTGGAATCCTATATCTTATTTATTTCCTCTTCCTTCTTTCTATCATCCCTCCCTTTATCCACATCCCTTTAGTTTTGCTTCACAACCTAGAATCCCTTTTCTTTTTTAGAGAAAAAATTGCAGTTGCTACAACTATATGACACATCTACTCATTTATGATAGAGGTATTTATTCATATAGTGACTGTTTCTTAGTTAGGATCTCGACAATACGAAGCAATAGGTTGGTTATTAGTTAATTTTCTATAATTACTAAGTTTTTTTCTTAAAAAAAAGAAAAAAATAACGAGTCACACACTAAGCATAGCAATTATATTAAATGATTTATCAATTTTCATTAAATCTTATAGAAAGAGGTATAATTTCTTCTTTTGCAGGGATTTCAGGAAAAAAGTCTCTTGTCATTTTTTATTCTATCAATGGACAGAATCCGAAGACAAGATTACTTATTCTTCGTCTACGAATATCCAAATTTTTACACCTAATACTCCATAGATAGTCCGAATTGGATAGCAGCAATAATCAATTTTAGCGCGAATTGTTTGGAGGGGAAGTCTACCCTTTTTAATAGATTCGGCGCGTGCAATTTCTTTTCCTCCGAGACGACCCGCAATTTTTACTTTTACTCCCCTTATATCTGCTTTTTTAGTTAATTCAATGGCTTTTTTCATTGCCTTTCGGAATGAAACTCTATTTTTTAATTGGAAAGCTATATATTCTGCAAGAATGTTAGGCTGTCTATAAGGTTCTTTCACTTTTTCGATAGAAATATTAAATCTCTGGTTTACAGAGTTAATTTCCTTTTGTAGATCTTTCTCTAATTCTTCGATTGCTCCTTTTTTCTTTAATAAATTTGGGAATCCAATATGGATTATGACGTGGATCGTATCGATTTCTTTTTGGATTTCTATATGTGTAATTACTTCGGAACTTGAACCTGAGTCCATTTTTCTATTATGTGTAATTACTTCGGAACTTGAGTCTGATTCTATTTTTCTATTCGAGCCCTTTTTCCTATTCTTTTGTATATAGTTCTTGATACAATCCCTTATTTTTTTATCTTCCTGTAGACCTTCAGAATAATTTTTTGGTTGTGCGAACCAAAAGGAATGGTGTTTTTGGGTTGTACCAAGTCTGAAACCGAGTGGATTTATTTTTTGTCCCATATTTTTCTATTCTATATTTTTTTTTACTGGGAATCGAAATCTTAGATGGATCTAAAGGTTATTTAGATTTCTTTACTATATTTAGTACAATTGTTATATGACACATGCTTTTTTT
>NW_027332711.1:0-52034 GCF_002575655.3 Aegilops tauschii subsp. strangulata
TAATGATGTGGCTCTGAATGGTGCATTTTGAACACATAAAAACTATGGAGTTCAAATAAGTTCAAAAAAATGAAATCCCTTTGTATAACAGACGAGTTTCCGTATGAAACCCTGATACTTCGAAAGAGATTGCCGTTTTGTACACAAAGTGCATCCAGTTTTTGCCGTAACCCTCTCTACTTTCTTTCACATGCTATGTGGGTGAAATGATGATACCATGCCAACTTTCAACCTTTTCAGAGTTCATTAGTAGTGCTTTTCAATTTCAGGGTCTTGGAGCTAAAAAAAATAAGTAAATGCATGGAAAATAACAAATGAAGTCAGAAAGGGTTGAAAATTGATGATGTGGCTCTGAATGGTGCATTTTGAACACATAAAAACTATGGAGTTCAAATAAGTTCAAAAAAATGAAATCCCTTTGTATAACAGACGAGTTTCCGTATGAAACCCTGATACTTCGAAAGAGATTGTCCGTTTTATACACGAAGTGCATCCAGTTTTTTCCGTAACCCTCTCTACTTTCTTGCACATGCTATGTGGGTGAAATGATGATGCCATGCCAACTTTCAACCTTTTCAGACTTCATTTGTAGTGCTTTTCAATTTCAGGGTCTTATAGCTCAAAAAATTCAGTAAATGCATGGAAAATAGTAAATGAAGTCAGAAAGGGTTGAAAATTAATGATGTGGCTCTGAATGGTGCATTTTGAACACATAAAAACTATGGAGTTCAAATAAGTTCAAAAAATGAAATCCCTTTGTATAACAGATGAGTTTCCGTATGAAACCCTGATACTTCGAAAGAGATTGTCTGTTTTGTACACAAAGTGCATCCAGTTTTTGCCGTAACCCTCTCTACTTTCTTTCACATGCTATGTGGGTGAAATGATGATACCATGCCAACTTTCAACCTTTTCAGAGTTCATTTGTAGTGCTTTTCAATTTCAGGGTCTTGTAGCACAAAAAAATCAGTAAATGCATGGAAAATAACAAATGAAGTCAGAAAGGGTTGAAAATTGATGATGTGGCTTTGAATGGTGCATTTTGAACACTGAAAAATTTTGGAGTTCAAATAAGTTCAAAAAAATGAAATCCTTTGTAACAGATGAGTTTCCGTATGAAACCCTGATACTTCGAAAGAGAATGTCCGTTTTGTACACGAAGTACAACCAGTTTTTTCCGTAACCCTTTCTACTTTCTTGCACATGCTATGTGCGTGCAAATGATGATACCATGCCAACTTTCATCCTTTTCAGAGTTCATTTGTAGTGCCTTTCAATTTCAGGGTCTTATAGCTCAAAAAAATCAGTAAATGCATGGAAAATAATAAATGAAGTCAGAAAGGGTTGAAAATTGATGATGTGGCTCTGAATGGTGCATTTTGAACACATAAAAACTATGGAGTTCAAATAAGTTCAAAAAAATGAAATCCCTTTGTATAACAGACGAGTTTCCGTATGAAACCCTGATACTTCGAAAGAGATTGTCCGTTTTGTACACGAAGTGCATCCAGTTTTTTCCGTAACCCTCTCTACTTTCTTGCACATGCTATGTGGGTGAAATGATGATACCATGCCAACTTTCAACCTTTTCAGAGTTCATTTGTAGTGCTTTTCAATTTCAGGGTCTTATAGCTCAAAAAAATCAGTAAATGCGTGGAAAATAATAAATGAAGTCAGAAAGGGTTGAAAATTAATGATGTGGCTCTGAATGGTGCATTGTGAACACATAAAAACTATGGAGTTCAAATAAGTTCAAAAAAATGAAATCCCTTTGTATAACAGACGAGTTTCCGTATGAAACCCTGATACTTCGAAAGAGATTGTCCGTTTTGTACACAAAGTGCATCCAGTTTTTGCCGTAACCCTCTCTACTTTCTTTCACATGCTATGTGGGTGAAATGATGATACCATGCCAACTTTCAACCTTTTCAGAGTTCATTTGTAGTGCTTTTCAATTTCAGGGTCTTGTAGCTAAAAAAAAATCAGTAAATGCATGGAAAATAACAAATGAAGTCAGAAAGGGTTGAAAATTGATGATGTGGCTCTGAATGGTGCATTTTGAACACATAAAAACTATGGAGTTCAAATAAGTTCAAAAAAATGAAATCCCTTTGTATAACAGACGAGTTTCCGTATGAAACCCTGATACTTCGAAAGAGATTGTCCGTTTTATACACGAAGTGCATCCAGTTTTTTCTGTAACCCTCTCTACTTTCTTGCACATGCTATGTGGGTGAAATGATGATACCATGCCAACTTTCAACCTTTTCAGAGTTCATTTGTAGTGCTTTTCAATTTCAGGGTCTTATAGCTCAAAAAATTCAGTAAATGCATGGAAAATAATAAATGAAGTCAGAAAGGGTTGAAAATTAATGATGTGGCTCTGAATGGTGCATTTTGAACACATAAAAACTATGGAGTTCAAATAAGTTCAAAAAATGAATTCCCTTTGTAAACAGATGAGTTTCCGTATGAAACCCTGATACTTCGAAAGAGATTGTCCGTTTTGTACACAAAGTGCATCCAGTTTTTGCCGTAACCCTCTCTACTTTCTTTCACATGCTATGTGGGTGAAATGATGATACCATGCCAACTTTCAACCTTTTCAGAGTTCATTTGTAGTGCTTTTCAATTTCAGGGTCTTGTAGCTAAAAAAATCAGTAAATGCATGGAAAATAACAAATGAAGTCAGAAAGGGTTGAAAATTGATGATGTGGCTTTGAATGGTGCATTTTGAACACTGAAAATTTTTGGAGTTCAAATAAGTTCAAAAAAATGAAATCCCTTTGTAACAGACGAGTTTCCGTATCAAACCCTGATACTTCGAAAGAGAATGTCCGTTTTGTACACGAAGTACAACCAGTTTTTTCCGTAACCCTCTCTACTTTCTTGCACATGCTATGTGCGTGCAAATGATGATACCATGCCAACTTTCAACCTTTTCAAAGTTCATTTGTAGTGCTTTTCAATTTCAGGGTCTTGTAGCACAAAAAAATAGTAAATGCATGGAAAATAACAAATGAAGTCAGAAAGGGTTGAAAATTGATGATGTGGCTTTGAATGGTGCATTTTGAACACTGAAAAATTTTGGAGTTCAAATAAGTTCAAAAAAATGAAATCCTTTGTAACAGATGAGTTTCCGTATGAAACCCTGATACTTCGAAAGAGAATGTCCGTTTTGTACACGAAGTACAACCAGTTTTTTCCGTAACCCTTTCTACTTTCTTGCACATGCTATGTGCGTGCAAATGATGATACCATGCCAACTTTCATCCTTTTCAGAGTTCATTTGTAGTGCCTTTCAATTTCAGGGTCTTATAGCTCAGAAAAATCAGTAAATGCATGGAAAATAATAAATGAAGTCAGAAAGGGTTGAAAATTGATGATGTGGCTCTGAATGGTGCATTTTGAACACATAAAAACTATGGAGTTCAAATAAGTTCAAAAAAATGAAATCCCTTTGTATAACAGACGAGTTTCCGTATGAAACCCTGATACTTCGAAAGAGATTGTCCGTTTTGTACACGAAGTGCATCCAGTTTTTTCCGTAACCCTCTCTACTTTCTTGCACATGCTATGTGGGTGAAATGATGATACCATGCCAACTTTCAACCTTTTCAGAGTTCATTTGTAGTGCTTTTCAATTTCAGGGTCTTATAGCTCAAAAAAATCAGTAAATGCATGGAAAATAATAAATGAAGTCAGAAAGGGTTGAAAATTAATGATGTGGCTCTGAATGGTGCATTGTGAACACATAAAAACTATGGAGTTCAAATAAGTTCAAAAAAATGAAATCCCTTTGTATAACAGACGAGTTTCCGTATGAAACCCTGATACTTCGAAAGAGATTGTCCGTTTTGTACACAAAGTGCATCCAGTTTTTGCCGTAACCCTCTCTACTTTCTTTCACATGCTATGTGGGTGAAATGATGATACCATGCCAACTTTCAACCTTTTCAGAGTTCATTTGTAGTGCTTTTCAATTTCAGGGTCTTGTAGCTAAAAAAAAATCAGTAAATGCATGGAAAATAACAAATGAAGTCAGAAAGGGTTGAAAATTGATGATGTGGCTCTGAATGGTGCATTTTGAACACATAAAAACTATGGAGTTCAAATAAGTTCAAAAAAAATGAAATCCCTTTGTATAACAGACGAGTTTCCGTATGAAACCCTGATACTTCGAAAGAGATTGTCCGTTTTATACACGAAGTGCATCCAGTTTTTTCCGTAACCCTCTCTACTTTCTTGCACATGCTATGTGGGTGAAATGATGATACCATGCCAACTTTCAACCTTTTCAGAGTTCATTTGTAGTGCTTTTCAATTTCAGGGTCTTATAGCTCAAAAAATTCAGTAAATGCATGGAAAATAATAAATGAAGTCAGAAAGGGTTGAAAATTAATGATGTGGCTCTGAATGGTGCATTTTGAACACATAAAAACTATGGAGTTCAAATAAGTTCAAAAAATGAATTCCCTTTGTATAACAGATGAGTTTCCGTATGAAACCCTGATACTTCGAAAGAGATTGTCCGTTTTGTACACAAAGTGCATCCAGTTTTTGCCGTAACCCTCTCTACTTTCTTTCACATGCTATGTGGGTGAAATGATGATACCATGCCAACTTTCAACCTTTTCAGAGTTCATTTGTAGTGCTTTTCAATTTCAGGGTCTTGTAGCTAAAAAAAATCAGTAAATGCATGGAAAATAACAAATGAAGTCAGAAAGGGTTGAAAATTGATGATGTGGCTTTGAATGGTGCATTTTGAACACTGAAAAATTTTGGAGTTCAAATAAGTTCAAAAAAATGAAATCCCTTTGTAACAGACGAGTTTCCGTATCAAACCCTGATACTTCGAAAGAGAATGTCCGTTTTGTACACGAAGTACAACCAGTTTTTTCCGTAACCCTCTCTACTTTCTTGCACATGCTATGTGCGTGCAAATGATGATACCATGCCAACTTTCATCCTTTTCAGAGTTCATTTGTAGTGCCTTTTAATTTCAGGGTCATATAGCTCAAAAAAATCAGTAAATGCATGGAAAATAATAAATGAAGTCAGAAAGGGTTGAAAATTGATGATGTGGCTCTGAATGGTGCATGTTGAACACATAAAAACTATGGAGTTCCAATAAGTTCAAAAAAATGAAATCCCTTTGTATAACAGACGAGTTTCCGTATGAAACCCTGATACTTCGAAAGAGATTGTCCGTTTTGTACACGAAGTGCATCCAGTTTTTTCCGTAACCCTCTCTACTTTCTTGCACATGCTATGTGGGTGAAATGATGATACCATGCCAACTTTCAACCTTTTCAGAGTTCATTTGTAGTGCTTTTCAATTTCAGGGTCTTGTAGCTCAAAAAAATCAGTAAATGCATGGAAAATAACAAATGAAGTCAGAAAGGGTTGAAAATTGATGATGTGGCTTTGAATGGTGCATTTTGAACACATAAAAACTATGGAGTTCAAATAAGTTCAAAGAAATGAAATCCCTTTGTATAACAGACGAGTTTCCGTATGAAACCCTGATACTTCGAAAGAGATTGTCCGTTTTGTACACAAAGTGCATCCAGTTTTTGCCGTAACCCTCTCTACTTTCTTTCACATGCTATGTGGGTGAAATGATGATACCATGCCAACTTTCAACCTTTTCAGAGTTCGTTTGCAGTGCTTTTCAATTTCAGGGTCTTGTAGCTCAAAAAAATCAGTAAATGCATGGAAAATAACAAATGAAGTCAGAAAGGGTTGAAAATTGATGATGTGGCTTTGAATGGTGTATTTTGAACACTGAAAATTTTTGGAGTTCAAATAAGTTCAAAAAAATGAAACCCCTTTATATAACAGACGAGTTTCCGTATGAAACCCTGATACTTCGAAAGAGAATGTCCGTTTTGTACACGAAGTACAACCAGTTTTTTCCGTAACCCTCTCTACTTTCTTGCACATGCTATGTGCGTGCAAATGATGATACCATGCCAACTTTCATCCTTTTCAGAGTTCATTTGTAGTGCCTTTCAATTTCAGGGTCTTATAGCTCAAAAAAATCAGTAAATGCATGGAAAATAATAAATGAAGTCAGAAAGGGTTGAAAATTGATGATGTGGCTCTGAATGGTGCATTTTGAACACATAAAAACTATGGAGTTCAAATAAGTTCAAAAAAATGAAATCCCTTTGTATAACAGACGAGTTTCCGTATGAAACCCTGATACTTCGAAAGAGATTGTCCGTTTTGTACACGAAGTGCATCCAGTTTTTTCCGTAACCCTCTCTACTTTCTTGCACATGCTATGTGGGTGAAATGATGATACCATGCCAACTTTCAACCTTTTCAGAGTTCATTTGTAGTGCTTTTCAATTTCAGGGTCTTATAGCTCAAAAAAATCAGTAAATGCATGGAAAATAATAAATGAAGTCAAAAAGGGTTGAAAATTAATGATGTGGCTCTGAATGGTGCATTTTGAACACATAAAAACTATGGAGTTCAAATAAGTTCAGAAAAATGAAATCCCTTTGTATAACAGACGAGTTTCCGTATGAAACCCTGATACTTCGAAAGAGATTGTCCGTTTTGTACACGAAGTGCATCCAGTTTTTTCCGTAACCCTCTCTACTTTCTTGCACATGCTATGTGGGTGAAATGATGATACCATGCCAACTTTCAACCTTTTCAGAGTTCATTTGTAGTGCTTTTCAATTTCAGGGTCTTATAGCTCAAAAAAATCAGTAAATGCATGGAAAATAATAAATGAAGTCAAAAAGGGTTGAAAATTAATGATGTGGCTCTGAATGGTGCATTTTGAACACATAAAAACTATGGAGTTCAAATAAGTTCAGAAAAATGAAATCCCTTTGTATAACAGACGAGTTTCCGTATGAAACCCTGATACTTCGAAAGAGATTGTCCGTTTTGTACACAAAGTGCATCCAGTTTTTGCCGTAACTGTAACACCCTGGGAATCATGCTACAGTAACTCCCTGTGATTAAGCTAATCATGTTGCTAAACAGGGCTTGATCACATTTGAATCACCTTCCTTTTCTAACTCCTAGTTCAAACTTAAATATAATTAAAGTGAAAAATAAAAGTTTTCAAAAACTCAAACAAAAATATTCAGTGGGTGCCAAATATTACACTGGAAATTATGGTGGAGGAAACACATTTTTATAAAATACCTAAATGCTTTTAAAAGAAATAAAACAGAAAAGGAAATAGACAAATAAAAGGAAAACAGGAAAACAGCACAGTCAGAGAAAAGAAAAGAAAGAAAAAGAGAAAAGGGCCCGTTCCCCCCCCCCACTGCCCCCCGGCCCAAACTGGGCCGCGCCCCGACCCCCGGCCCAGCCCACCTCCCCCCCCCCCCCGCGTCCCCTTCCCTGTTCCCCCGACCGGGTCGGAACAGGGGCGCGCTCCCGCCCGACCACCTCGCCGGCACCGACGCCGGAGGGGATAAGGTCGCCAGCCCCCGCGCCTCCTCGGGCCTCTCTCCCACTCACCCCCGCTCTCCCTCTCGGCCCCCGCGCCTCCCTCTTCCCCCCCCCGGATCCGCGCCGCTCTCTTCTTCCCCACGCCCGACGCGTTCGCCGCCGTTCCCGTCGTGCACACGGCCACCGTGCCCCAATCGTCACCTCGCCGTGTCGTACGACGTCGCCGCCCTCGACTACACCACCTCCGCCTCTCCATTGAAGCTCGGAGCCACTGCAACGGCCTCCCCGAGCTCGCCTTCAACTTCGGACGCCGGCGACCCCCTTCTTCCCCGGCGACGACCTACTGCTACTAAGCCACCCACGGGCCTTTCTTGCGCCGCGCGGTGAGCCTCTCCTTCTCCTCCCCCTCTCCGTTAGCTCGCTCGCGCTCCGTAGCTGCTTCCCCACGCGCGCCCGAACGCCACGCCGCGGAGCTCGCCGCCGGCGTGTCTCCGGTGACCAAATGGTCACGGGCGTAGGCCCGCTAGCCCGACCGCACCGTGCCACACCCGCCTAGGTAGTTAGTTCGACCGTTCGCGCGCTCTAGCGTAGCTTCCGTCGGGCACCCGTAGCACCTCGCCGCCGGCGAGCTTGTAGCGGCCGTCCCCGGCCGTTCCAGCCCCTCCGACCACCGCCGTTGGACGCGCGACGCCGAGCCGCGTCGAACGCGCCCAGCCACGCCCCCGGAGACCCCCTGTACGCGAAACCCGTACCCCTCCCGAGCCGCGCCGCCGTGCGTTTGGTCGCCGGCGTTACTCCGGCGCCGGCCGCCGACGTGGCTGGCCTGGGGCCACCCCCAGTGCCCCTGCCAGTGGCCCCCACGGGCCCCAGTTGACTGGGTTGACCCAGTCAACTGCTGACTGGGCAGGCCCAGTCACTGACATGCGGGCCCCGCCGCAGAAATTAAAAAAAATAAAGAAAAAGAAAGTGTTTTATAAATAAAAATAATTAGTTTAAAAAAATCTCTCACTGACAGGTGGGCCCAGTAGTTAATTAACTAAAAAACTAATTAGTTTAATCCTCTGTTAACCCACTGTCTATGACAGGTGGGTCCCCCGTGTCAGTTTTGACCAGTCAACCCGGACTGTTGACCGCTGACGTCGCTCATACGTCATGCTGACGTCATAATTCATTTTTCTTAATATAAATAATTCCAGAAATTCAAATAAACTTTGAAAATTCATATCTTTTAAACCGTAACTCGGATGAAAATGTTTTCTATATGAAAGTTGCTCAGAACGACGAGACGAATCCAAATACGCAGTCCGTTCATCCACCACACGTCCCTAACTTATCGAACTAGCAACTTTCCCCCTCCGGTCCGTCTGTCCGGAAACGCGAAACATCGGGATTACCTCCCGGAGGTTCCCGCCTTCACCGGTACCACCTACTGTCGCGTTAGGACACCCCTAGCACCGCTCATTGTCAAGTCACGCATCGTCATGCTTATGTTTGCATTGTATTTACTGTTTCTTCTCCCTCTTCTCTCCGATAGACTACGAGACCGACACTGCTGCTGCCCAGTTCGACTACGGAGTCGACGACCCCTCCTACTTGCCAGAGCAACCAGGCAAGCCCCCCCCTTGATCACCAGATATCGCCTACTCTTCTCTATACTGCTTGCATTAGTGTAGTGTAGCATGTTACTTCTTTCCGATAATCCTATCCTGATGCATAGCCTGTCTTTGTTAATACAATTGTTACCCTTACCTGCTATCCTACTGCTTAGTATAGGATGCTAGTGTTTCATCAGTGGCCCTACACTCTTGTCCGTCTGCCATGCTATACTACTGGGCCGTGATCACTTCGGGAGGTGATCACGGGTATATACTATATACATTATATACATGACACGTGTGGTGACTAAAGTCGGGTCGGCTCGTTGAGTACCCGCAAGTGATTCTGATGAGGGGGCTGAAAGGACAGGTGGCTCCACCCCGGTAGAGGTGGGCCTGGGTTCCTGACAGCCCCCGACTATTACCTTATGGCGGAGCGACAGGGCAGGTTGAGACCGCCTAGGTGAGAGGTGGGCCTGGCCCTGGTCGGCGTTCGCGGATAAACAACACGCTTAACGAGTTCTGGGTATTTGATCTGAGTCTGGCCATTTGGTCTATACGCACTAACCATCTACGTGGGAGTAGTTATGGGTATCCCGGCGTCGTGGTATCAGCCAAAGCCTTCTTGACGTCAGCGACTGAGTGGCGCGCGCCGGATTGGACTGGAACGCCACTAGGCTAGGTCTGCTTCCGGCCGCGTACGCAACGTGCAAGTGTGCATAGGGCGATGGGCCCAGACCCCTGCGCGCATAGGGTTAGACCGGCGTGCTGACCTCTCTGTTGTGCTTAGGTGGGGCTTCGACGCGTTGATCTTACGAGGCCGGGCATGACCCAGAAAAGTGTGTCCGGCCAAATGGGATCGAGCGTGTTGGGTTATGTGGTGCACCCCTGCAGGGAAGTTTATCTATTCGAATAGCCGTGTCCCTCGGTAAAAGGACGACCCGGAGTTGTGCCTTGAGCTTATGACAACTAGAACTGGATACTGAATAAAATACACCCTTCCAAGTGCCAGATACAACCCGGTGATCGCTCTCTAACAGGGCGACGAGGAGGGGATCGCCGGGTAGGATTATGCTATGCGATGCTACTTGGAGGACTTCAATCTACTCTCTTCTATCTGCTGCAAGATGGAGATGACCAGAAGCGTAGTCTTCGACAGGACTAGCTATCCCCCTTTTAATTCTGGCATTCTGCAGTTCAGTCCTCTGATATGCCCCTTTACACATATACCCATGCATATGTAGTGTAGCTCCTTGCTTGCGAGTACTTTGGATGAGTACTCACGGTTGCTTCTCCCCCTCTTTCCCCCTTCCTATCTATCTGATTGTCGCAACCAGATATTGGAGCCCAGGAGCCAGACGCCACCGTCGACGACGACACCTATGACACTGGAGGTGCCTACTACTACGTGCAGGCCGCTGACGACGACCAGGAGTAGTTAGGAGGTCCCAGGCAGGAGGCCTACGCCTCGTTCGATCTGTATCCCTGTTTGTGCTAGCCTTCTTAAGGCAACTTGCTTACCTTATGTCTGTACTCAGATATTGTTGCTTCCGCTAACTCGTCTATGATCGAGCACTTGTATTCGAGCCCTCGAGGCCCCTGGCTTGTATTATAATGCTTGTATGACTTATTTATGTTGTAGAGTTGTGTTGTGATATCTTCCCGTGAGTCCCTGACCGTGATCGTACACATTTGCGTGCATGATTAGTGTACGGTCAAATCGGGGGCGTCACAAGTTGGTATCAGAGCCGACTGCCTGTAGGAATCCCCCTTTCCACACTCCTTGGCCGAAGTCGAGTCTAGACATTACAAAACATTTTACTAACATGGCTGTGTGTCTTACGGGCCCACATCGCCATTGGGTGGTACTAGGATCTTTTACTCCTCGACCTTTACTCTGGGACTCTGAACTCTCTTCTACTCGGGTTAAACGAATTTACTAACTTTAACACTAGGATCCCGTGACCGCGTTCACCCCAAAGATGGATAAGCCATAGATGTTTCTCAGAATAGTATTTTGAACAATTCACACACTGTCATTTGACTCCTTTGAAACGTCTTTGCTTTCAGATGGAACCCACGAGGCAGGTCGTTCGCCACACGATGGCCATTGGTGCCTCGGGATCACCTGCGGTGCTAGCTGAGATGATGACCTATCTGGGTTATCGCTGGCACCCTGAGTACACCGTCTACGAGGAGTACCAGGGCTTTAACCAGGAGCAGTACCGTACCATCGTCCACCTCTACTCTCGGGAGTACGACTCCACTACTGTGCTGCACACCGCACATGGTGTTGGTGTGACCATCGATATGGCTGTCCACGATGCTGCCTATGCTGCTCTGACACGTCTTCGTAGAGAGTATCAGGAGTTGGACACCTCCCCTTTCAGGCACATTGCTATCGCCTCTGATGTTGGTGCGGAGGGATACTGCTGCCTACTCCACTGTCACCCGAGAGCCCTTCTACCATCAGCACCTGGTTCTGCATGCTGATGGGCTGGATCGAGCTAACCGAGCTCTGCGCCACGAGATGTACACCACCCGTCAGCACCTTTACCGTGCTCTGACGCTGCTGCACCCCTTTGTCCGGTCTAGACAGGTACCGCGTACTGTGATCTACCCAGCCAGGACCGTGATGCCCCACGGTGTCGGTTGGCCAGAGGTGGGAGGCTACTCTCCCGCACTTGGTCCTCTTCTGCCACCTGAGCGTCGGGCTCTACACCTGAGTATCCGCGGCCCCCAGTCTGCTGACGTGGAGGAGTATCCGTTGCCTCACTACCAGCTGTCGGGCTACGATTACCTCCACAGTACCTCTTGGGACTGATGTAGGCTTGCTTGTAGTATTAGTTGCAGTCGACGCGAGCCTGTGTGCCGCCTATGATGTTTTAGTCCATGTACTGAACTCTATGCATGACCCCTTTTGTAAGCTATGCCGACTACTATGTAGTAGCTATCGTGCTCCTTTCGTTAAGCATGTTTCATCATGAATGTTTCTTGTCTTTGTAAGAATTTCTCAATGCTGAACCACCCCTGTTATATATTAGCAGGATGGTTAGACCAGGTGGTCGTGGTCGTGGTGGCGATGCCCCACCACCACCTGAGTACATGGCTGGTATGATCCAACAGTTTGAACTGAACCGCCAATTCATGGAAAATATGATGGCTCAGTTTCCTCGCCCCAATATGAACCAGCAGCCAGCCCAAGTGACTCTTCAAGATTTCATACGCCTCAACCCAACCATCTACCGCAGCTCAACTCAGCCTCTGGATGCTGATGACTGGCTCCGTGACATCACCTATGAGATGGAGTCTGCTGATGTAGCCCCTGCCAGCTATGTCACCTTTGCTTCCTTCTTCTTGAAGGGACCCGCAGCTCAATGGTGGGACAGCCACAGGCGTACTCTGCCAGCTGGAACAATCATCACATGGCCAGACTTCCAAGCAGCTTTCCGTGCCCGCTTCATTCCTCAAGGAGTCATGGACCAGAAGAAGCGTGAGTTCTGCAACCTCACCCAAGGCAACAAATCTGTCGAAGCTTATCAGCGGGAGTTTCTGGACTTGTCCCGCTGTGCTGAAGAAGACATTGCCACTGATGCACGCAGACAGGAGAAGTTCCGTGATGGCCTTCAAGCTGACATCAAGCTCGCACTTCTAGTGCATGACTTTGCTGATTTCGCCACCTTGGTGAACAAGGCCATCAATGTCGAAACTGGTCTGCAGGAATACCAGAGCTCTCATAGGCGCAACCGTGACACGGGCTCATCTTCGGGCTCGCCCTCACAGAAGCGTAAGATATGGATCCCGAACAGCATGTACCGTCCAAATGCATCTGCCCCAAGGCAGACCTATGCTGCCCCTCGTCTGCCTACACCACCGTCCAGGCAGTCAAGACTTCCAGCTCCACCATCCCAAGCTCCTGTTCCCACTCCGAATAATGGCTTGTGCTTCAGGTGTGGTCAACCAGGGCACCGTGCCAAAGAATGCAACCAGAACCAGAATCAACTGGCCCTTCCAGCAACTAGCCGTGGTAACAATCAGCCCCGCAACAACAATACTAAGTCTTATGGTCGTGCTCATGCCAACCACGTTGATCTCAACGAAGCTCAAGACCAGCCTGCTACTGTGATGGGTACACTCCTCGTAAATTCAGTACCAGCATCCGTTTTATTTGATACAGGTGCATCGCATTCATTCATGTCAGAAGATTTTGCATACAAGCACGACTTTAAATGTGAGGAGATGAACACCTCTGTATTGGTCAAAACCCCCGTAGGACAGTGTCAAACCTCCTTGGTTGGCATCGATGTCCCCGTGGAAATCGAAGGGCTGGAATTCTATGCCTCTCCCATTATCCTGAAGTCGTCTAACATCGACCTCATTTTGGGTATGGATTGGTTGAAAGCGCATACTGCTTCTATAGTTTGCGCCACAAAAACCGTCCATTTGCTACACCCTTCAGATGAAATAGTTGCCTACCAAGCAATTCTGGTGCAAAATGCCGAGGCAAGGCTCTATGCATTGAATGCATTGAACGCTGCACCACTCGAGGGCATTGAAAACATTCCCGTCATGCGTGAATTCCTCGACGTCTTTCCTGAAGAACTTCCAGGGATTCCCCCTGCTAGGGCTGTCGAATTCATCATCGACTTGAAACCAGGCACCACTCCTATAGCCAAGCGACCCTACAAAATGCCGCCACATGAACTCCTTGAGCTTAAGGAGGAAATCGACAAATCTCTTCGCAAAGGATTCATTCGCCCAAGTTGCTCTCCTTGGGGAGCACCTTCTCTCTTTGTCAAGAAGAAGGATGGGACAAACCGTTTAGTTCAAGACTACCGTCCTATAAACCAAGCTACCATTCAGAATAAATACCCTCTTCCTCGGATCAATGATCTGTATGATCAACTGGCGGGTTCGTCAGTGTTCTCTAAGCTCGACTTGAGGTTGGGCTACCACCAGATCCGTGTTCGAGAAGAGGATATCCCAAAGACCGCCTTCGTGACTCGCTATGGTTCATACGAGTACACCGTCATGTCTTTCGGTTTAACCAATGCTCCAGCCACCTTCTCTCGTCTGATGAACTATATATTCATGGACTACCTCGACAAGTTCGTCGTGGTTTATCTGGATGATATCCTGATATTTTCCAAGAACGAAGAAGAACGTGCTGAACATCTTCGACTCGTGCTGGAAAAGCTACGAGAACATCAACTATATGCCAAGTTCTCCAAATGTGAATTCTGGCTACCGGAAGTAACCTATCTTGGGCATGTCATCTCCAAGGATGGTATTGCCGTCAACCCCGAGCGAGTTCAGGCTATTCTTGATTGGACTCCTCCCAAGAACGTTAAGCAAGTCAGAAGTTTTCTCGGTCTCGCCAGCTATTGCCGTCGATTTGTCGAGAACTTCTCCAAGATCGCCAGGCCTCTGACTAACCTGTTACATAAGGGCGTCAAGTTCCAATGGACAGACAAATGTCAGGAAAGTTTCCAGGCACTCAAAGACAAGTTGACTTCTGCCCCAGTTCTAGCTCCACCTGATACTAAGAAGGACTTCGTCATTTACTGCGACGCTTCCCGTCAAGGGTTAGGCTGTGTCCTAATGCAAGACCGCAAAGTGATTGCTTATGCCTCTCGACAATTGCGCCCTCACGAAGAGAACTACCCAGTTCACGACCTCGAACTTGCTGCTGTCATTCATGCGCTGAAGCAGTGGCGACATTACCTTCTCGGTAATCGTTGCGTGATCTTCACTGACCACCAAAGTCTGAAGTATCTGTTTACTCTGCCAGATCTGAACCTCCGTCAGCAGAGATGGATGGAGCTTGTTGCAGACTTTGAGTTGGGTATTTTCTATACGCCAGGCAAGGCTAATGTAATGGCTGATGCATTGAGCCGCAAGTCTTACTGCAACCACCTCCAGGTTCGTAAAGTTCAACCCTCGCTTGTTGAAGAATTCAGGAAGCTGAACCTCCATATTGTTCCTCCGGGTGCACTCGCTCCCCCTCCTAAGGAGTTTGGCAAGGTGAACCTCCACGTTGTTACCCAGGGTTCTCTCAATACCCTAGTTGCTAAACCAGATCTCGAGGACAGCATCAAAAGGCTACAGCAGTATGACTCTGAAGCCCACAAGATTAAGCGCTACCTCGCAGAAGGAAAGCCCTCATTCTTCACCATTGCTGAAGATGGCACCCTATACTTCAAGGGCCGCCTAGTGGTGCCATGTGCAGAGAAAAACCTGGATATGACACAGGAAGTTATGAAAGAAGCTCATGATACGCCTCTGTGTATCCATCCTGGTAGTACAAAGATGTATCAAGACATCCGACAGAGATTCTGGTGGTCTAATATGAAGCAAGACATTGCTCGTTATGTTGCTGAGTGTGACGTTTGCCGTCGTATCAAAGCAGAACATCAAAGGCCTGCTGGAACTCTGCAACCTATCTCTATTCCTGAATGGAAATGGGACCATGTTGAGATGGACTTCGTCACTGGATTTCCCAAATCACAGAAAGGTAATGATGCTATTCTTGTTGTCATTGACCGGCTTTCCAAAGTTGCACATTTCCTGGCAGTCAAAGAAACGATCACTGCTAGCCAGTTGGCAACGCTCTATATGTCCAGGATTGTTTCACTCCACGGTATTCCATTGGTCATCAGTTCAGACCGTGGTAGCTTATTCACTTCAAGATTCTGGGCAAGTTTCCAAGAAGCTATGGGAACTCATCTGTCATTCAGTACTGCGTTTCATCCTCAATCGCAAGGACAAATTGAACGCGTCAATCAAGTTCTCGAAGACATGCTTCGAGCTTGTGTTATTTCCTTCGGCAAGAAATGGGAGGAATCTCTCCCGTATGCTGAGTTCTCCTATAATTATAGCTATCAAGCTAGTCTGAAGATGGCCCCCTTCGAAGTGTTATATGGACGAAAGTGCCGAACCCCTCTGAACTGGTCAGAAACTGGGGAACGTCCACTCTTCGGTCCGGATATTATCCAAGATGCCGAAGAACAAGTCCGCATTATTCGCGAGAATCTCAAGACTGCTCAGTCACGTCAGAAGAGTCAGTATGACCGTCATCATAAAGACATGGTCTATCAACCTGGCGAAAAGGCTTATCTGCGAGTCACACCAATGAAGGGTGCTCACCGCTTCGGGATCAAGGGCAAACTAGCTCCTCGCTATATTGGCGAATTCACTATTCTCGAAAGGCATGGAAAAGTGGCATACCAACTGGAGCTACCGCTGAACCTTTCTCAGGTTCACGATGTGTTCCATGTGTCACAGCTCCGCCGTTGCTTCAAGGATCCAATCTGAGCTTTGGATCATGAAGTGCTCGAATTGCAGCAAGACCTCTCCTATAAGGAGCATCCGGTCCGCATTCTCGACCAAGCTGAACGCCGCACACGTCAGAAGGCGATCAAGTTTCTCAAAGTCCAGTGGTCGCACCATTCTGAAGATGAGGCCACTTGGGAACGAGAGGATCGTCTGCGCGAAGAATACCCCGCACTGTTTCCTTCTACCTCCTAAATCTCGGGACGAGATTTCTTGTAGTGGAGGAGATTTGTAACACCCTGGGAATCATGCTACAGTAACTCCCTATGATTAAGCTAATCATGTTGCTAAACAGGGCTTGATCACATTTGAATCACCTTCCTTTTCTAACTCCTAGTTCAAACTTAAATATAATTAAAGTGAAAAATAAAAGTTTTCAAAAACTCAAACAAAAATGTTCAGTGGGTGCCAAATATTACACTGGTAATTATGGTGGAGGAAACACATTTTTATAAAATACCTAAATGCTTTTAAAAGAAATAAAACAGAAAAGGAAATAGACAAATAAAAGGAAAACAGGAAAACAGCACAGTCAGAGAAAAAAAAAGAAAGAGATAAGGGCCCGTTCCCCCCCACTGCCCCCCCGGCCCAAACTGGGTCGCGCCCCGACCCCCGGCCCAGCCCACCTCCCCCCCCCCCCGCGTCCCCTTCCCTGTTCCCCCGACCGGTCGGAACAGGGGCGCGCTCCCGCCCGACCACCTCGCCGGCACCGACGCCGGAGGGGATAAGGTCGCCAGCCCCCGCGCCTCCTCGGGCCTCTCTCCCACTCACCCCCGCTCTCCCTCTCGGCCCCCGCGCCTCCCTCTTCCCCCCCGGATCCGCGCCGCTCTCTTCTTCCCCACGCCCGACGCGCTCGCCGCCGTTCCCGTCGTGCACACGGCCACCGTGCCCCAATCGTCACCTCGCCGTGTCGTACGACGTCGCCGCCCTCGACTACACCACCTCCGCCTCTCCGTTGAAGCTCGGAGCCACTGCAACGGCCTCCCCGAGCTCGCCTTCAACTTCGGACGCCGGCGACCCCCTTCTTCCCCGGCGACGACCTACTGCTACTAAGCCACCCACGGGCCTTTCTTGCGCCGCGCGGTGAGCCTCTCCTTCTCCTCCCCCTCTCCGTTAGCTCGCTCGCGCTCCGTAGCTCCTTCCCCACGCGCGCCCGAACGCCACGCCGCGGAGCTCGCCGCCGGCGTGTCTCCGGTGACCAAATGGTCACGGGCGTAGGCCCGCTAGCCCGACCGCACCGTGCCGCACCCGCCTAGCTAGTTAGTTCGACCGTTCGCGCGCTCTAGAGTAGCTTCCGTCGGGCACCCGTAGCACCTCGCCGCCGGCGAGCTTGTAGCGGCAGTCCCCGGCCGTTCCAGCCCCTCCGACCACCGCCGTTCGACGCGCGACGCCGCGCCGCGTCGAACGCGCCCAACCACGCCCCCGGAGACCCCCTGTACGCGAAACCCGTACCCCTCCCGAGCCGCGCCGCCGTGCGTTTGGTCGCCGGCGTTACTCCGGCGCCGGCCGCCGACGTGGCTGGCCTGGGGCCACCCCCAGTGCCCCTGCCAGTGGCCCCCACGGGCCCCGGTTGACTGGGTTGACCCAGTCAACTGCTGACTGGGCAGGCCCAGTCACTGACATGCGGGCCCAGCCGCAGAAATTAAAAAAAATAAAGAAAAAGAAAGTGTTTTATAAATAAAAATAATTAGTTTAAAAAAATCTCTCACTGACAGGTGGGCCCAGTAGTTAATTAACTAAAAAACTAATTAGTTTAATCCTCTGTTAACCCACTGTCTATGACAGGTGGGTCCCCCGTGTCAGTTTTGACCAGTCAACCCGGACTGTTGACCGCTGACGTCGCTCATACGTCATGCTGACGTCATAATTCATTTTTCTTAATATAAATAATTCCAGAAATTCAAATAAACTTTGAAAATTCATATCTTTTAAACCGTAACTCGGATGAAAATGTTTTCTATATGAAAGTTGCTCAGAACGACGAGACGAATCCAAATACGCAGTCCGTTCATCCACCACACCTCCCTAACCTATCGAACTAGCAACTTTCCCCCTCCGGTCCGTCTGTCCGGAAACGCGAAACATCGGGATTACCTCCCGGAGGTTCCCCCCCTTCACCGGTACCACCTACTGTCGCGTTAGGACACCCCTAGCACCGCTCATTGTCAAGTCACGCATCGTCATGCTTATGTTTGCATTTATTTACTGTTTCTTCCCCCTCTTCTCTCCGGTAGACTACGAGACCGACACTGCTGCTGCCCAGTTCGACTACGGAGTCGACGACCCCTCCTACTTGCCAGAGCAACCAGGCAAGCCCCCCCCCTTGATCACCAGATATCGCCTACTCTTCTCTATACTGCTTGCATTAGAGTAGTGTAGCATGTTACTGCTTTCCGATAATCCTATCCTGATGCATAGCCTGTCTTTGTTGCTACAATTGTTACCCTTACCTGCTATCCTACTGCTTAGTATAGGATGCTAGTGTTTCATCAGTGGCCCTACACTCTTGTCCGTCTGCCATGCTATACTACTGGGCCGTGATCACTTCGGGAGGTGATCACGGGTATATACTATATACATTATATACATGACACGTGTGGTGACTAAAGTCGGGTCGGCTCGTTGAGTACCCGCAAGTGATTCTGATGAGGGGGCTGAAAGGACAGGTGGCTCCACCCCGGTAGAGGTGGGCCTGGGTTCCTGACAGCCCCCGACTATTACCTTATGGCGGAGCGACAGGGCAGGTTGAGACCGCCTAGGTGAGAGGTGGGCCTGGCCCTGGTCGGCGTTCGCGGATAAACAACACGCTTAACGAGTTCTGGGTATTTGATCTGAGTCTGGCCATTTGGTCTATACGCACTAACCATCTACGTGGGAGTAGTTATGGGTATCCCGGCGTCGTGGTATCAGCCGAAGCCTTCTTGACGTCAGCGACTGAGTGGCGCGCGCCGGATTGGACTGGAACGCCACTAGGCTAGGTCTGCTTCCGGCCGCGTACGCAACGTGCAGGTGTGCATAGGGCGATGGGCCCAGACCCCTGCGCGCATAGGGTTAGACCGGCGTGCTGACCTCTCTGTTGTGCTTAGGTGGGGCTGCGACGCGTTGATCTTACGAGGCCGGGCATGACCCAGAAAAGTGTGTCCGGCCAAATGGGATCGAGCGTGTTGGGTTATGTGGTGCACCCCTGCAGGGAAGTTTATCTATTCGAATAGCCGTGTCCCTCGGTAAAAGGACGACCCGGAGTTGTGCCTTGAGCTTATGACAACTAGAACTGGATACTGAATAAAATACACCCTTCCAAGTGCCAGATACAACCCGGTGATCGCTCTCTAACAGGGCGACGAGGAGGGGATCGCCGGGTAGGATTATGCTATGCGATGCTACTTGGAGGACTTCAATCTACTCTCTTCTATCTGCTGCAAGATGGAGATGACCAGAAGCGTAGTCTTCGACAGGACTAGCTATCCCCCTTTTAATTCTGGCATTCTGCAGTTCAGTCCTCTGATATGCCCCTTTACACATATACCCATGCATATGTAGTGTAGCTCCTTGCTTGCGAGTACTTTGGATGAGTACTCACGGTTGCTTCTCCCCCTCTTTCCCCCTTCCTATCTATCTGATTGTCGCAACCAGATATTGGAGCCCAGGAGCCAGACGCCACCGTCGACGACGACACCTACGACACTGGAGGTGCCTACTACTACGTGCAGGCCGCTGACGACGACCAGGAGTAGTTAGGAGGTCCCAGGCAGGAGGCCTACGCCTTGTTCGATCTGTATCCTTGTTTGTGCTAGCCTTCTTAAGGCAACTTGCTTACCTTATGTCTGTACTCAGATATTGTTGCTTCCGCTAACTCGTCTATGATCGAGCACTTGTATTCGAGCCCTCGAGGCCCCTGGCTTGTATTATAATGCTTGTATGACTTATTTATGTTGTGATATCTTCCCGTGAGTCCCTGACCGTGATCGTACACATTTGCGTGCATGATTAGTGTACGGTCAAATCGGGGGCGTCACAGTAACCCTCTCTACTTTCTTTCACATGCTATGTGGGTGAAATGATGATACCATGCCAACTTTCAACCTTTTCAGAGTTCATTTGTAGTGCTTTTCAATTTCAGGGTCTTGTAGCTCAAAAAAATCAGTAAATGCATGGAAAATAACAAATGAAGTCAGAAAGGGTTGAAAATTGATGATGTGGCTTTGAATGGTGCATTTTGAACACTGAAAATTTTTGGAGTTCAAATAAGTTCAAAAAAATGAAATCCCTTTGTAACAGACGAGTTTCCGTATGATACCCTGATACTTCGAAAGAGAATGTCCGTTTTGTACACGAAGTACAACCAGTTTTTTCCGTAACCCTCTCTACTTTCTTGCACATGCTATGTGCGTGCAAATGATGATACCATGCCAACTTTCATCCTTTTCAGAGTTCATTTGTAGTGCCTTTCAATTTCAGGGTCTTATAGCTCAAAAAAATCAGTAAATGCATGGAAAATAATAAATGAAGTCAGAAAGGGTTGAAAATTGATGATGTGGCTCTGAATGGTGCATTTTGAACACATAAAAACTATGGAGTTCAAATAAGTTCAAAAAAATGAAATCCCTTTGTATAACAGACGAGTTTCCGTATGAAACCCTGATACTTCGAAAGAGATTGTCCGTTTTGTACACGAAGTGCATCCATTTTTTTCCGTAACCCTCTCTACTTTCTTGCACATGCTATGTGGGTGAAATGATGATACCATGCCAACTTTCAACCTTTTCAGAGTTCATTTGTAGTGCTTTTCAATTTCAGGGTCTTATAGCTCAAAAAAAATCAGTAAATGCATGGAAAATAATAAATGAAGTCAGAAAGGGTTGAAAATTGATGATGTGGCTCTGAATGGTGCATTTTGAACACATAAAAACTATGGAGTTCAAATAAGTTCAAAAAAATGAAATCCCTTTGTATAACAGACGAGTTTCCGTATGAAACCCTGATACTTCGAAAGAGATTGTCCGTTTTGTACACGAAGTGCATCCATTTTTTTCCGTAACCCTCTCTACTTTCTTGCACATGCTATGTGGGTGAAATGATGATACCATGCCAACTTTCAACCTTTTCAGAGTTCATTTGTAGTGCTTTTCAATTTCAGGGTCTTATAGCTCAAAAAATCAGTAAATGCATGGAAAATAATAAATGAAGTCAGAAAGGGTTGAAAATTAATGATGTGGCTCTGAATGGTGCATTTTGAACACATAAAAACTATGGAGTTCAAATAAGTTCAAAAAATGAAATCCCTTTGTATAACAGACGAGTTTCCGTATGAAACCCTGATACTTCGAAAGAGATTGTCCGTTTTGTACACAAAGTGCATCCAGTTTTTGCCGTAACCCTCTCTACTTTCTTTCACATGCTATGTGGGTGAAATGATGATACCATGCCAACTTTCAACCTTTTCAGAGTTCATTTGTAGTGCTTTTCAATTTCAGGGTCTTGTAGCTCAAAAAAATCAGTAAATGCATGGAAAATAACAAATGAAGTCAGAAAGGGTTGAAAATTGATGATGTGGCTTTGAATGGTGCATTTTGAACACTGAAAAATTTTGGAGTTCAAATAAGTTCAAAAAAATGAAATCCCTTTGTAACAGACGAGTTTCCGTATGAAACCCTGATACTTCGAAAGAGAATGTCCGTTTTGTACACGAAGTACAACCAGTTTTTTCCGTAACCCTCTCTACTTTCTTGCACATGCTATGTGCGTGCAAATGATGATACCATGCCAACTTTCATCCTTTTCAGAGTTCATTTGTAGTGCCTTTCAATTTCAGGGTCTTATAGGTCAAAAAAATCAGTAAATGCATGGAAAATAACAAATGAAGTCAGAAAGGGTTGAAAATTGTTGATGTGGCTCTGAATGGTGCATTTTGAACACATAAAAACTATGGAGTTCAAATAAGTTCAAAAAAATGAAATGCCTTTGTATAACAGACGAGTTTCCGTATGAAACCCTGATACTTCGAAAGAGATTGTCCGTTTTGTACACGAAGTGCATCCAGTTTTTTCCGTAACCCTCTGTACTTTCTTGCACATGCTATGTGGGTGAAATGATGATACCATGCCAACTTTCAACCTTTTCAGAGTTCATTTGTAGTGCTTTTCAATTTCAGGGTCTTGTAGCTCAAAAAAATCAGTAAATACATGGAAAATAACAAATGAAGTCAGAAAGGGTTGAAAATTGATGATGTGGCTTTGAATGGTGCATTTTGAACACTGAAAATTTTTGGAGTTCAAATAAGTTCAAAAAAATGAAATCCCTTTGTAACAGACGAGTTTCCGTATGAAACCCTGATACTTCGAAAGAGAATGTCCGTTTTGTACACGAAGTACAACCAGTTTTTTCCGTAACCCTCTCTACTTTCTTGCACATGCTATGTGCGTGCAAATGATGGTACCATGCCAACTTTCATCCTTTTCAGAGTTCATTTGTAGTGCCTTTCAATTTCAGGGTCTTATAGCTCAAAAAAATCAATAAATGCATGGAAAATAATAAATGAAGTCAGAAAGGGTTGAAAATTGATGATGTGGCTTTGAATGGTGCATTTTGAACACAAAAAGCCTATGGAGTTCAAATAAGTTCAAAAAAATGAAATCCCTTTGTAACAGATGAGTTTCCGTATGAACCCTGATACTTCGAAAGAGATTGTCCATTTTGTACACGAAGTACAACCAGTTTTTTCCGTAACCCTCTGTACTTTCTTGCACATGCTATGTGGGTGAAATGATGATACCATGCCAACTTTCAACCCTTTCAGAGTTCATTTGTAGTGCTTTTCAATTTCAGGGTCTTGTAGCTCAAAAAAATCAGTAAATGCATGGAAAATAACAAATGAAGTCAGAAAGGGTTGAAAATTGATGATGTGGCTTTGAATGGTGCATTTTGAACACTGAAAATTTTTGGAGTTCAAATAAGTTCAAAAAAATGAAATCCCTTTGTAACAGACGAGTTTCCGTATGAAACCCTGATACTTCGAAAGAGAATGTCCGTTTTGTACACGAAGTACAACCAGTTTTTTCCGTAACCCTCTCTACTTTCTTGCACATGCTATGTGCGTGCAAATGATGGTACCATGCCAACTTTCATCCTTTTCAGAGTTCATTTGTAGTGCCTTTCAATTTCAGGGTCTTATAGCTCAAAAAAATCAATAAATGCATGGAAAATAATAAATGAAGTCAGAAAGGGTTGAAAATTGATGATGTGGCTTTGAATGGTGCATTTTGAACACAAAAAGCCTATGGAGTTCAAATAAGTTCAAAAAAATGAAATCCCTTTGTAACAGATGAGTTTCCGTATGAACCTTGATACTTCGAAAGAGATTGTCCATTTTGTACACGAAGTACAACCAGTTTTTTCCGTAACCCTCTGTACTTTCTTGCACATGCTATGTGGGTGAAATGATGATACCATGCCAACTTTCAACCTTTTCAGAGTTCATTTGTAGTGCTTTTCAATTTCAGGGTCTTATAGCTCAAAAAATCAGTAAATGCATGGAAAATAATAAATGAAGTCAGAAAGGGTTGAAAATTGATGATGTGGCTTTGAATGGTGCATTTTGAACACTGAAAATTTTTGGAGTTCAAATAAGTTCAAAAAAATGAAATCCCTTTGTAACAGACGAGTTTCCGTATGAAACCCTGATACTTCGAAAGAGAATGTCCGTTTTGTACACGAAGTGCATCCATTTTTTTCCGTAACCCTCTCTACTTTCTTGCACATGCTATGTGGGTGAAATGATGATACCATGCCAACTTTCAACCTTTTCAGAGTTCATTTGTAGTGCTTTTCAATTTCAGGGTCTTATAGCTCAAAAAATCAGTAAATGCATGGAAAATAATAAATGAAGTCAGAAAGGGTTGAAAATTGATGATGTGGCTCTGAATGGTGCATTTTGAACACAAAAAGCCTATGGAGTTCAAATAAGTTCAAAAAAATGAAATCCCTTTGTAACAGATGAGTTTCCGTATGAAACCCTGATACTTCGAAAGAGATTGTCCGTTTTGTACACAAAGTGCATCCAGTTTTTGCCGTAACCCTCTCTACTTTCTTTCACATGCTATGTGGGTGAAATGATGATACCATGCCAACTTTCAACCTTTTCAGAGTTCATTTGTAGTGCTTTTCAATTTCAGGGTCTTGTAGCTCAAAAAAATCAGTAAATGCATGGAAAATAACAAATGAAGTCAGAAAGGGTTGAAAATTGATGATGTGGCTTTGAATGGTGCATTTTGAACACATAAAAACTATGGAGTTCAAATAAGTTCAAAAAAATGAAATCCCTTTGTATAACAGACGAGTTTCCGTATGAAACCCTGATACTTCGAAAGAGATTGTCCGTTTTGTACACGAAGTGCATCCAGTTTTTTCCGTAACCCTCTCTACTTTCTTGCACATGCTATGTGGGTGAAATGATGATACCATGCCAACTTTCAACCTTTTCAGAGTTCATTTGTAGTGCTTTTCAATTTCAGGGTCTTGTAGCTCAAAAAAATCAGTAAATGCATGGAAATAACAAATGAAGTCAGAAAGGGTTGAAAATTGATGATGTGGCTTTGAATGGTGCATTTTGAACACTGAAAAATTTTGGAGTTCAAATAAGTTCAAAAAAATGAAATCCCTTTGTAACAGACGAGTTTCCGTATGAAACCCTGATACTTCGAAAGAGAATGTCCGTTTTGTACACGAAGTACAACCAGTTTTTTCCGTAACCCTCTCTACTTTCTTGCACATGCTATGTGCGTGCAAATGATGATACCATGCCAACTTTCATCCTTTTCAGAGTTCATTTGTAGTGCCTTTCAATTTCAGGGTCTTATAGGTCAAAAAAATCAGTAAATGCATGGAAAATAATAAATGAAGTCAGAAAGGGTTGAAAATTGTTGATGTGGCTCTGAATGGTGCATTTTGAACACATAAAAACTATGGAGTTCAAATAAGTTCAAAAAAATGAAATGCCTTTGTATAACAGACGAGTTTCCGTATGAAACCCTGATACTTCGAAAGAGATTGTCCGTTTTGTACACGAAGTGCATCCAGTTTTTTCCGTAACCCTCTGTACTTTCTTGCACATGCTATGTGGGTGAAATGATGATACCATGCCAACTTTCAACCTTTTCAGAGTTCATTTGTAGTGCTTTTCAATTTCAGGGTCTTGTAGCTCAAAAAAATCAGTAAATGCATGGAAAATAACAAATGAAGTCAGAAAGGGTTGAAAATTGATGATGTGGCTTTGAATGGTGCATTTTGAACACTGAAAATTTTTGGAGTTCAAATAAGTTCAAAAAAATGAAATCCCTTTGTAACAGACGAGTTTCCGTATGAAACCCTGATACTTCGAAAGAGAATGTCCGTTTTGTACACGAAGTACAACCAGTTTTTTCCGTAACCCTCTCTACTTTCTTGCACATGCTATGTGCGTGCAAATGATGGTACCATGCCAACTTTCATCCTTTTCAGAGTTCATTTGTAGTGCCTTTCAATTTCAGGGTCTTATAGCTCAAAAAAATCAATAAATGCATGGAAAATAATAAATGAAGTCAGAAAGGGTTGAAAATTGATGATGTGGCTTTGAATGGTGCATTTTGAACACAAAAAGCCTATGGAGTTCAAATAAGTTCAAAAAAATGAAATCCCTTTATAACAGCTGAGTTTCCGTATGAACCCTGATACTTCGAAAGAGATTGTCCATTTTGTACACGAAGTACAACCAGTTTTTTCCGTAACCCTCTGTACTTTCTTGCACATGCTATGTGGGTGAAATGATGATACCATGCCAACTTTCAACCTTTTCAGAGTTCATTTGTAGTGCTTTTCAATTTCAGGGTCTTATAGCTCAAAAAATCAGTAAATGCATGGAAAATAATAAATGAAGTCAGAAAGGGTTGAAAATTGATGATGTGGCTTTGAATGGTGCATTTTGAACACTGAAAATTTTTGGAGTTCAAATAAGTTCAAAAAAATGAAATCCCTTTGTAACAGACGAGTTTCCGTATGAAACCCTGATACTTCGAAAGAGAATGTCCGTTTTGTACACGAAGTACAACCAGTTTTTTCCGTAACCCTCTCTACTTTCTTGCACATGCTATGTGCGTGCAAATGATGATACCATGCCAACTTTCATCCTTTTCAGAGTTCATTTGTAGTGCCTTTCAATTTCAGGGTCTTATAGGTCAAAAAAATCAGTAAATGCATGGAAAATAATAAATGAAGTCAGAAAGGGTTGAAAATTGTTGATGTGGCTCTGAATGGTGCATTTTGAACACATAAAAACTATGGAGTTCAAATAAGTTCAAAAAAATGAAATGCCTTTGTATAACAGACGAGTTTCCGTATGAAACCCTGATACTTCGAAAGAGATTGTCCGTTTTGTACACGAAGTGCATCCAGTTTTTTCCGTAACCCTCTGTACTTTCTTGCACATGCTATGTGGGTGAAATGATGATACCATGCCAACTTTCAACCTTTTCAGAGTTCATTTGTAGTGCTTTTCAATTTCAGGGTCTTGTAGCTCAAAAAAATCAGTAAATGCATGGAAAATAACAAATGAAGTCAGAAAGGGTTGAAAATTGATGATGTGGCTTTGAATGGTGCATTTTGAACACTGAAAATTTTTGGAGTTCAAATAAGTTCAAAAAAATGAAATCCCTTTGTAACAGACGAGTTTCCGTATGAAACCCTGATACTTCGAAAGAGAATGTCCGTTTTGTACACGAAGTACAACCAGTTTTTTCCGTAACCCTCTCTACTTTCTTGCACATGCTATGTGCGTGCAAATGATGGTACCATGCCAACTTTCATCCTTTTCAGAGTTCATTTGTAGTGCCTTTCAATTTCAGGGTCTTATAGCTCAAAAAAATCAATAAATGCATGGAAAATAATAAATGAAGTCAGAAAGGGTTGAAAATTGATGATGTGGCTTTGAATGGTGCATTTTGAACACAAAAAGCCTATGGAGTTCAAATAAGTTCAAAAAAATGAAATCCCTTTGTAACAGCTGAGTTTCCGTATGAACCCTGATACTTCGAAAGAGATTGTCCATTTTGTACACGAAGTACAACCAGTTTTTTCCGTAACCCTCTGTACTTTCTTGCACATGCTATGTGGGTGAAATGATGATACCATGCCAACTTTCAACCTTTTCAGAGTTCATTTGTAGTGCTTTTCAATTTCAGGGTCTTATAGCTCAAAAAATCAGTAAATGCATGGAAAATAATAAATGAAGTCAGAAAGGGTTGAAAATTGATGATGTGGCTTTGAATGGTGCATTTTGAACACTGAAAATTTTTGGAGTTCAAATAAGTTCAAAAAAATGAAATCCCTTTGTAACAGACGAGTTTCCGTATGAAACCCTGATACTTCGAAAGAGAATGTCCGTTTTGTACACGAAGTACAACCAGTTTTTTCCGTAACCCTCTCTACTTTCTTGCACATGCTATGTGCGTGCAAATGATGGTACCATGCCAACTTTCATCCTTTTCAGAGTTCATTTGTAGTGCCTTTCAATTTCAGGGTCTTATAGCTCAAAAAAATCAATAAATGCATGGAAAATAATAAATGAAGTCAGAAAGGGTTGAAAATTGATGATGTGGCTTTGAATGGTGCATTTTGAACACAAAAAGCCTATGGAGTTCAAATAAGTTCAAAAAAATGAAATCCCTTTGTAACAGATGAGTTTCCGTATGAACCCTGATACTTCGAAAGAGATTGTCCATTTTGTACACGAAGTACAACCAGTTTTTTCCGTAACCCTCTGTACTTTCTTGCACATGCTATGTGGGTGAAATGATGATACCATGCCAACTTTCAACCTTTTCAGAGTTCATTTGTAGTGCTTTTCAATTTCAGGGTCTTATAGCTCAAAAAATCAGTAAATGCAAGGAAAATAATAAATGAAGTCAGAAAGGGTTGAAAATTAATGATGTGGCTCTGAATGGTGCATTTTGAACACATAAAAACTATGGAGTTCAAATAAGTTCAAAAAAATGAAATCCCTTTGTATAACAGACGAGTTTCCGTATGAAACCCTGATACTTCGAAAGAGATTGTCCGTTTTGTACACGAAGTACAACCAGTTTTTTCCGTAACCCTCTCTACTTTCTTGCACATGCTATGTGCGTGCAAATGATGATACCATGCCAACTTTCATCCTTTTCAGAGTTCATTTGTAGTGCCTTTCAATTTCAGGGTCTTATAGCTCAAAAAAATCAGTAAATGCATGGAAAATAATAAATGAAGTCAGAAAGGGTTGAAAATTGATGATGTGGCTCTGAATGGTGCATTTTGAACACATAAAAACTATGGAGTTCAAATAAGTTCAAAAAAATGAAATCCCTTTGTATAACAGACGAGTTTCCGTATGAAACCCTGATACTTCGAAAGAGATTGTCCGTTTTGTACACGAAGTGCATCCAGTTTTTTCCGTAACCCTCTCTACTTTCTTGCACATGCTATGTGGGTGAAATGATGATACCATGCCAACTTGCAACCTTTTCAGAGTTCATTTGTAGTGCTTTTCAATTTCAGGGTCTTGTAGCTCAAAAAAATCAGTAAATGCATGGAAATAACAAATGAAGTCAGAAAGGGTTGAAAATTGATGATGTGGCTTTGAATGGTGCATTTTGAACACTGAAAAATTTTGGAGTTCAAATAAGTTCAAAAAAATGAAATCCCTTTGTAACAGACGAGTTTCCGTATGAAACCCTGATACTTCGAAAGAGAATGTCCGTTTTGTACACGAAGTACAACCAGTTTTTTCCGTAACCCTCTCTACTTTCTTGCACATGCTATGTGCGTGCAAATGATGATACCATGTCAACTTTCATCCTTTTCAGAGTTCATTTGTAGTGCCTTTCAATTTCAGGGTCTTATAGGTCAAAAAAATCAGTAAATGCATGGAAAATAATAAATGAAGTCAGAAAGGGTTGAAAATTGTTGATGTGGCTCTGAATGGTGCATTTTGAACACATAAAAACTATGGAGTTCAAATAAGTTCAAAAAAATGAAATCCCTTTGTATAACAGACGAGTTTCCGTATGAAACCCTGATACTTCGAAAGAGATTGTCCGTTTTGTACACGAAGTGCATCCAGTTTTTTCCGTAACCCTCTCTACTTTCTTGCACATGCTATGTGGGTGAAATGATGATACCATGCCAACTTGGAACCTTTTCAGAGTTCATTTGTAGTGCTTTTCAATTTCAGGGTCTTGTAGCTCAAAAAAATCAGTAAATGCATGGAAATAACAAATGAAGTCAGAAAGGGTTGAAAATTGATGATGTGGCTTTGAATGGTGCATTTTGAACACTGAAAAATTTTGGAGTTCAAATAAGTTCAAAAAAATGAAATCCCTTTGTAACAGACGAGTTTCCGTATGAAACCCTGATACTTCGAAAGAGAATGTCCGTTTTGTACACGAAGTACAACCAGTTTTTTCCGTAACCCTCTCTACTTTCTTGCACATGCTATGTGCGTGCAAATGATGATACCATGTCAACTTTCATCCTTTTCAGAGTTCATTTGTAGTGCCTTTCAATTTCAGGGTCTTATAGGTCAAAAAAATCAGTAAATGCATGGAAAATAATAAATGACGTCAGAAAGGGTTGAAAATTGTTGATGTGGCTCTGAATGGTGCATTTTGAACACATAAAAACTATGGAGTTCAAATAAGTTCAAAAAATGAAATGCCTTTGTATAACAGACGAGTTTCCGTATGAAACCCTGATACTTCGAAAGAGATTGTCTGTTTTGTACACGAAGTGCATCCAGTTTTTTCCGTAACCCTCTATACTTTCTTGCACATGCTATGTGGGTGAAATGATGATACCATGCCAACTTTCAACCTTTTCAGAGTTCATTTGTAGTGCTTTTCAATTTCAGGGTCTTATAGCTCAAAAAAATAAGTAAATGCATGGAAAATAATAAATGAAGTCAGAAAGGGTTGAAAATTAATGATGTGGCTCTGAATGGTGCATTTTGAACACATAAAAACTATGGAGTTCAAATAAGTTCAAAAAATGAAATCCCTTTGTATAACAGACGAGTTTCCGTATGAAACCCTGATACTTCGAAAGAGATTGTCTGTTTTGTACACAAAGTGCATCCAGTTTTTGCCGTAACCCTCTCTACTTTCTTTCACATGCTATGTGGGTGAAATGATGATACCATGCCAACTTTCAACCTTTTCAGAGTTCATTTGTAGTGCTTTTCAATTTCAGGGTCTTATAGGTCAAAAAAATTAGTAAATGCATGGAAAATAATAAATGAAGTCAGAAAGGGTTGAAAATTGATGATGTGGCTATGAATGGTGCATTTTGAACACATAAAAACTATGGAGTTCAAATAAGTTCAAAAAAATGAAATCCCTTTGTATAACAGACGAGTTTCCGTATGAAACCCTGATACTTCGAAATAGATTGTCGGTTTTGTACACGAAGTGCATCCAGTTTTTGCCGTAACCCTCTCTACTTTATTTCACATGCTATGTGGGTGAAATGATGATACCATGCCAACTTTCAACCTTTTCAGAGTTCATTTGTAGTGCTTTTCAATTTCAGGGTCTTATAGGTCAAAAAAATCAGTAAATGCATGGAAAATAATAAATGAAGTCAGAAAGCATTGAAAATTGATGATGTGGCTCTGAATGGTGCATTTTGAACACATAAAAACTATGGAGTTCAAATAAGTTCAAAAAAATGAAATCCCTTTGTATAACAGACGAGTTTCCGTATGAAACCCTGATACTTCGAAAGAGATTGTCCGTTTTGTACACGAAGTGCATCTAGTTTTTGCCGTAACCCTCTCTACTTTCTTGCACATGCTATGTGGGTGAAATGATGATACCATGCCAACTTTCAACCTTTTCAGAGTTCATTTGTAGTGCTTTTCAATTTCAGGGTCTTATAGGTCAAAAAAACAGTAAATGCATGGAAAATAATAAATGAAGTCAGAAAGGGTTGAAAATTGATGATGTGGCTCTGAATGGTGCATTTTGAACACATAAAAACTATGGAGTTCAAATAAGTTCAAAAAAATGAAATCCCTTTGTATAACAGACGAGTTTCCGTATGAAACCCTGATACTTCGAAAGAGATTGTCCGTTTTGTACACGAAGTGCATCTAGTTTTTGCCGTAACCCTCTCTACTTTCTTGCACATGCTATGTGGGTGAAATGATGATACCATGCCAACTTTCAACCTTTTCAGAGTTCATTTGTAGTGCTTTTCAATTTCAGGGTCTTATAGCTCAAAAAATCAGTAAATGCATGGAAAATAATAAATGAAGTCAGAAAGGGTTGAAAATTGATGATGTGGCTTTGAATGGTGCATTTTGAACACTGAAAATTTTTGGAGTTCAAATAAGTTCAAAAAAATGAAATCCCTTTGTAACAGACGAGTTTCCGTATGAAACCCTGATACTTCGAAAGAGAATGTCCGTTTTGTACACGAAGTACAACCAGTTTTTTCCGTAACCCTCTCTACTTTCTTGCACATGCTATGTGCGTGCAAATGATGGTACCATGCCAACTTTCATCCTTTTCAGAGTTCATTTGTAGTGCCTTTCAATTTCAGGGTCTTATAGCTCAAAAAAATCAATAAATGCATGGAAAATAATAAATGAAGTCAGAAAGGGTTGAAAATTGATGATGTGGCTTTGAATGGTGCATTTTGAACACAAAAAGCCTATGGAGTTCAAATAAGTTCAAAAAAATGAAATCCCTTTGTAACAGATGAGTTTCCGTATGAACCCTGATACTTCGAAAGAGATTGTCCATTTTGTACACGAAGTACAACCAGTTTTTTCCGTAACCCTCTGTACTTTCTTGCACATGCTATGTGGGTGAAATGATGATACCATGCCAACTTTCAACCTTTTCAGAGTTCATTTGTAGTGCTTTTCAATTTCAGGGTCTTATAGCTCAAAAAATCAGTAAATGCAAGGAAAATAATAAATGAAGTCAGAAAGGGTTGAAAATTAATGATGTGGCTCTGAATGGTGCATTTTGAACACATAAAAACTATGGAGTTCAAATAAGTTCAAAAAAATGAAATCCCTTTGTATAACAGACGAGTTTCCGTATGAAACCCTGATACTTCGAAAGAGATTGTCCGTTTTGTACACGAAGTACAACCAGTTTTTTCCGTAACCCTCTCTACTTTCTTGCACATGCTATGTGCGTGCAAATGATGATACCATGCCAACTTTCATCCTTTTCAGAGTTCATTTGTAGTGCCTTTCAATTTCAGGGTCTTATAGCTCAAAAAAATCAGTAAATGCATGGAAAATAATAAATGAAGTCAGAAAGGGTTGAAAATTGATGATGTGGCTCTGAATGGTGCATTTTGAACACATAAAAACTATGGAGTTCAAATAAGTTCAAAAAAATGAAATCCCTTTGTATAACAGACGAGTTTCCGTATGAAACCCTGATACTTCGAAAGAGATTGTCCGTTTTGTACACGAAGTGCATCCAGTTTTTTCCGTAACCCTCTCTACTTTCTTGCACATGCTATGTGGGTGAAATGATGATACCATGCCAACTTGCAACCTTTTCAGAGTTCATTTGTAGTGCTTTTCAATTTCAGGGTCTTGTAGCTCAAAAAAATCAGTAAATGCATGGAAATAACAAATGAAGTCAGAAAGGGTTGAAAATTGATGATGTGGCTTTGAATGGTGCATTTTGAACACTGAAAAATTTTGGAGTTCAAATAAGTTCAAAAAAATGAAATCCCTTTGTAACAGACGAGTTTCCGTATGAAACCCTGATACTTCGAAAGAGAATGTCCGTTTTGTACACGAAGTACAACCAGTTTTTTCCGTAACCCTCTCTACTTTCTTGCACATGCTATGTGCGTGCAAATGATGATACCATGTCAACTTTCATCCTTTTCAGAGTTCATTTGTAGTGCCTTTCAATTTCAGGGTCTTATAGGTCAAAAAAATCAGTAAATGCATGGAAAATAATAAATGAAGTCAGAAAGGGTTGAAAATTGTTGATGTGGCTCTGAATGGTGCATTTTGAACACATAAAAACTATGGAGTTCAAATAAGTTCAAAAAAATGAAATCCCTTTGTATAACAGACGAGTTTCCGTATGAAACCCTGATACTTCGAAAGAGATTGTCCGTTTTGTACACGAAGTGCATCCAGTTTTTTCCGTAACCCTCTCTACTTTCTTGCACATGCTATGTGGGTGAAATGATGATACCATGCCAACTTGGAACCTTTTCAGAGTTCATTTGTAGTGCTTTTCAATTTCAGGGTCTTGTAGCTCAAAAAAATCAGTAAATGCATGGAAATAACAAATGAAGTCAGAAAGGGTTGAAAATTGATGATGTGGCTTTGAATGGTGCATTTTGAACACTGAAAAATTTTGGAGTTCAAATAAGTTCAAAAAAATGAAATCCCTTTGTAACAGACGAGTTTCCGTATGAAACCCTGATACTTCGAAAGAGAATGTCCGTTTTGTACACGAAGTACAACCAGTTTTTTCCGTAACCCTCTCTACTTTCTTGCACATGCTATGTGCGTGCAAATGATGATACCATGTCAACTTTCATCCTTTTCAGAGTTCATTTGTAGTGCCTTTCAATTTCAGGGTCTTATAGGTCAAAAAAATCAGTAAATGCATGGAAAATAATAAATGACGTCAGAAAGGGTTGAAAATTGTTGATGTGGCTCTGAATGGTGCATTTTGAACACATAAAAACTATGGAGTTCAAATAAGTTCAAAAAATGAAATGCCTTTGTATAACAGACGAGTTTCCGTATGAAACCCTGATACTTCGAAAGAGATTGTCTGTTTTGTACACGAAGTGCATCCAGTTTTTTCCGTAACCCTCTATACTTTCTTGCACATGCTATGTGGGTGAAATGATGATACCATGCCAACTTTCAACCTTTTCAGAGTTCATTTGTAGTGCTTTTCAATTTCAGGGTCTTATAGCTCAAAAAAATAAGTAAATGCATGGAAAATAATAAATGAAGTCAGAAAGGGTTGAAAATTAATGATGTGGCTCTGAATGGTGCATTTTGAACACATAAAAACTATGGAGTTCAAATAAGTTCAAAAAATGAAATCCCTTTGTATAACAGACGAGTTTCCGTATGAAACCCTGATACTTCGAAAGAGATTGTCTGTTTTGTACACAAAGTGCATCCAGTTTTTGCCGTAACCCTCTCTACTTTCTTTCACATGCTATGTGGGTGAAATGATGATACCATGCCAACTTTCAACCTTTTCAGAGTTCATTTGTAGTGCTTTTCAATTTCAGGGTCTTATAGGTCAAAAAAATTAGTAAATGCATGGAAAATAATAAATGAAGTCAGAAAGGGTTGAAAATTGATGATGTGGCTATGAATGGTGCATTTTGAACACATAAAAACTATGGAGTTCAAATAAGTTCAAAAAAATGAAATCCCTTTGTATAACAGACGAGTTTCCGTATGAAACCCTGATACTTCGAAATAGATTGTCGGTTTTGTACACGAAGTGCATCCAGTTTTTGCCGTAACCCTCTCTACTTTATTTCACATGCTATGTGGGTGAAATGATGATACCATGCCAACTTTCAACCTTTTCAGAGTTCATTTGTAGTGCTTTTCAATTTCAGGGTCTTATAGGTCAAAAAAATCAGTAAATGCATGGAAAATAATAAATGAAGTCAGAAAGCATTGAAAATTGATGATGTGGCTCTGAATGGTGCATTTTGAACACATAAAAACTATGGAGTTCAAATAAGTTCAAAAAAATGAAATCCCTTTGTATAACAGACGAGTTTCCGTATGAAACCCTGATACTTCGAAAGAGATTGTCCGTTTTGTACACGAAGTGCATCTAGTTTTTGCCGTAACCCTCTCTACTTTCTTGCACATGCTATGTGGGTGAAATGATGATACCATGCCAACTTTCAACCTTTTCAGAGTTCATTTGTAGTGCTTTTCAATTTCAGGGTCTTATAGGTCAAAAAAACAGTAAATGCATGGAAAATAATAAATGAAGTCAGAAAGGGTTGAAAATTGATGATGTGGCTCTGAATGGTGCATTTTGAACACATAAAAACTATGGAGTTCAAATAAGTTCAAAAAAATGAAATCCCTTTGTATAACAGACGAGTTTCTGTATGAAACCCTGATACTTCGAAAGGGATTGTCCGTTTTGTACACGAAGTGCATCTAGTTTTTGCCGTAACCCTCTCTACTTTCTTGCACATGCTATGTGGGTGAAATGATGATACCATGCCAACTTTCAACCTTTTCAGAGTTCATTTGTAGTGCTTTTCAATTTCAGGGTCCTATAGGTCAAAAAAATCAGTAAATGCATGGAAAATAATAAATGAAGTCAGAAAGGGTTGAAAATTAATGATGTGGCTCTGAATGGTGCATTTTGAACACACAAAAACTATGGAGTTCAAATAAGTTCAAAAAAATGAAATCCCTTTGTATAATAGACGAGTTTCCGTATGAAACCCTGATACTTCGAAAGAGATGGTCCGTTTTGTACACGAAGTACAACCAGTTTTTTCCGTAACCCTCTCTACTTTCTTGCACATGCTATGTGGGTGAAATGATGATACCATGCCAACTTTCAACCTTTTCAGAGTTCATTTGTAGTGCTTTTCAATTTCAGGGTCTTATAGCTCAAAAAAATCAGTAAATGCATGGAAAATAATAAATGAAGCCAGAAAGGGTTGAAAATTGATGATGTGGCTCTGAATGGTGCATTTTGAACATATAAAAACTATGGAGTTCAAATAAGTTCAAAAAAATGAAATCCCTTTGTAACAGACGAGTTTCCGTATGATACCCTGATACTTCGAAAGAGAATGTCCGTTTTGTACACGAAGTACAACCAGTTTTTTCCGTAACCCTCTCTACTTTCTTGCACATGCTATGTGCGTGCAAATGATGATACCATGCCAACTTTCATCCTTTTCAGAGTTCATTTGTAGTGCCTTTCAATTTCAGGGTCTTATAGCTCAAAAAAATCAGTAAATGCATGGAAAATAATAAATGAAGTCAGAAAGGGTTGAAAATTGATGATGTGGCTCTGAATGGTGCATTTTGAACACATAAAAACTATGGAGTTCAAATAAGTTCAAAAAAATGAAATCCCTTTGTATAACAGACGAGTTTCCGTATGGAACCCTGATACTTCGAAAGAGATTGTCCGTTTTGTACACGAAGTGCATCCATTTTTTTCCGTAACCCTCTCTACTTTCTTGCACATGCTATGTGGGTGAAATGATGATACCATGCCAACTTTCAACCTTTTCAGAGTTCATTTGTAGTGCTTTTCAATTTCAGGGTCTTATAGCTCAAAAAATCAGTAAATGCATGGAAAATAATAAATGAAGTCAGAAAGGGTTGAAAATTAATGATGTGGCTCTGAATGGTGCATTTTGAACACATAAAAACTATGGAGTTCAAATAAGTTCAAAAAATGAAATCCCTTTGTATAACAGACGAGTTTCCGTATGAAACCCTGATACTTCGAAAGAGATTGTCCGTTTTGTACACAAAGTGCATCCAGTTTTTGCCGTAACCCTCTCTACTTTCTTTCACATGCTATGTGGGTGAAATGATGATACCATGCCAACTTTCAACCTTTTCAGAGTTCATTTGTAGTGCTTTTCAATTTCAGGGTCTTGTAGCTCAAAAAAATCAGTAAATGCATGGAAAATAACAAATGAAGTCAGAAAGGGTTGAAAATTGATGATGTGGCTTTGAATGGTGCATTTTGAACACTGAAAATTTTTGGAGTTCAAATAAGTTCAAAAAAATGAAATCCCTTTGTAACAGACGAGTTTCCGTATGAAACCCTGATACTTCGAAAGAGAATGTCCGTTTTGTACACGAAGTACAACCAGTTTTTTCCGTAACCCTCTCTACTTTCTTGCACATGCTATGTGCGTGCAAATGATGGTACCATGCCAACTTTCATCCTTTTCAGAGTTCATTTGTAGTGCCTTTCAATTTCAGGGTCTTATAGCTCAAAAAAATCAATAAATGCATGGAAAATAATAAATGAAGTCAGAAAGGGTTGAAAATTGATGATGTGGCTTTGAATGGTGCATTTTGAACACAAAAAGCCTATGGAGTTCAAATAAGTTCAAAAAAATGAAATCCCTTTGTAACAGATGAGTTTCCGTATGAACCCTGATACTTCGAAAGAGATTGTCCATTTTGTACACGAAGTACAACCAGTTTTTTCCGTAACCCTCTCTACTTTCTTGCACATGCTATGTGGGTGAAATGATGATACCATGCCAACTTTCAACCTTTTCAGAGTTCATTTGTAGTGCTTTTCAATTTCAGGGTCTTATAGCTCAAAAAATCAGTAAATGCATGGAAAATAATAAATGAAGTCAGAAAGGGTTGAAAATTAATGATGTGGCTCTGAATGGTGCATTTTGAACACATAAAAACTATGGAGTTCAAATAAGTTCAAAAAAATGAAATCCCTATGTATAACAGACGAGTTTCCGTATGAAACCCTGATACTTCGAAAGAGATTGTCCGTTTTGTACACGAAGTACAACCAGTTTTTTCCGTAACCCTCTCTACTTTCTTGCACATGCTATGTGCGTGCAAATGATGATACCATGCCAACTTTCATCCTTTTCAGAGTTCATTTGTAGTGCCTTTCAATTTCAGGGTCTTATAGCTCAAAAAAATCAGTAAATGCATGGAAAATAATAAATGAAGTCAGAAAGGGTTGAAAATTGATGATGTGGCTCTGAATGGTGCATTTTGAACACATAAAAACTATGGAGTTCAAATAAGTTCAAAAAAATGAAATCCCTTTGTATAACAGACGAGTTTCCGTATGAAACCCTGATACTTCGAAAGAGATTGTCCGTTTTGTACACGAAGTGCATCCAGTTTTTTCCGTAACCCTCTCTACTTTCTTGCACATGCTATGTGGGTGAAATGATGATACCATGCCAACTTCAACCTTTTCAGAGTTCATTTGTAGTGCTTTTCAATTTCAGGGTCTTGTAGCTCAAAAAAATCAGTAAATGCATGGAAATAACAAATGAAGTCAGAAAGGGTTGAAAATTGATGATGTGGCTTTGAATGGTGCATTTTGAACACTGAAAAATTTTGGAGTTCAAATAAGTTCAAAAAAATGAAATCCCTTTGTAACAGACGAGTTTCCGTATCAAACCCTGATACTTCGAAAGAGAATGTCCGTTTTGTACACGAAGTACAACCAGTTTTTTCCGTAACCCTCTCTACTTTCTTGCACATGCTATGTGCGTGCAAATGATGATACCATGCCAACTTTCATCCTTTTCAGAGTTCATTTGTAGTGCCTTTCAATTTCAGGGTCTTATAGGTCAAAAAAATCAGTAAATGCATGGAAAATAATAAATGAAGTCAGAAAGGGTTGAAAATTGTTGATGTGGCTCTGAATGGTGCATTTTGAACACATAAAAACTATGGAGTTCAAATAAGTTCAAAAAAATGAAATGCCTTTGTATAACAGACGAGTTTCCGTATGAAACCCTGATACTTCGAAAGAGATTGTCCGTTTTGTACACAAAGTGCATCCAGTTTTTTCCGTAACCCTCTGTACTTTCTTGCACATGCTATGTGGGTGAAATGATGATACCATGCCAACTTTCAACCTTTTCAGAGTTCATTTGTAGTGCTTTTCAATTTCAGGGTCTTATAGCTCAAAAAAATAAGTAAATGCATGGAAAATAATAAATGAAGTCAGAAAGGGTTGAAAATTAATGATGTGGCTCTGAATGGTGCATTTTGAACACATAAAAACTATGGAGTTCAAATAAGTTCAAAAAAATGAAATCCCTTTGTATAACAGACGAGTTTCCGTATGAAACCCTGATACTTCGAAAGAGATTGTCTGTTTTGTACACAAAGTGCATCCAGTTTTTGCCGTAACCCTCTCTACTTTCTTTCACATGCTATGTGGGTGAAATGATGATACCATGCCAACTTTCAACCTTTTCAGAGTTCATTTGTAGTGCTTTTCAATTTCAGGGTCTTATAGGTCAAAAAAATTAGTAAATGCATGGAAAATAATAAATGAAGTCAGAAAGGGTTGAAAATTGATGATGTGGCTATGAATGGTGCATTTTGAACACATAAAAACTATGGAGTTCAAATAAGTTCAAAAAAATGAAATCCCTTTGTATAACAGACGAGTTTCCGTATGAAACCCTGATACTTCGAAATAGATTGTCGGTTTTGTACACGAAGTGCATCCAGTTTTTGCCGTAACCCTCTCTACTTTCTTTCACATGCTATGTGGGTGAAATGATGATACCATGCCAACTTTCAACCTTTTCAGAGTTCATTTGTAGTGCTTTTCAATTTCAGGGTCTTATAGGTCAAAAAAATCAGTAAATGCATGGAAAATAATAAATGAAGTCAGAAAGCATTGAAAATTGATGATGTGGCTCTGAATGGTGCATTTTGAACACATAAAAACTATGGAGTTCAAATAAGTTCAAAAAAATGAAATCCCGTTGGATAACAGACGAGTTTCCGTATGAAACCCTGATACTTCGAAAGAGATTGTCCGTTTTGTACACGAAGTGCATCTAGTTTTTGCCGTAACCCTCTCTACTTTCTTGCACATGCTATGTGGGTGAAATGATGATACCATGCCAACTTTCAACCTTTTCAGAGTTCATTTGTAGTGCTTTTCAATTTCAGGGTCTTATAGGTCAAAAAAACAGTAAATGCATGGAAAATAATAAATGAAGTCAGAAAGGGTTGAAAATTGATGATGTGGCTCTGAATGGTGCATTTTGAACACATAAAAACTATGGAGTTCAAATAAGTTCAAAAAAATGAAATCCCTTTGTATAACAGATGAGTTTCTGTATGAAACCCTGATACTTCGAAAGGGATTGTCCGTTTTGTACACGAAGTGAATCTAGTTTTTGCCGTAACCCTCTCTACTTTCTTGCACATGCTATGTGGGTGAAATGATGATACCATGCCAACTTTCAACCTTTTCAGAGTTCATTTGTAGTGCTTTTCAATTTCAGGGTCCTATAGGTCAAAAAAATCAGTAAATGCATGGAAAATAATAAATGAAGTCAGAAAGGGTTGAAAATTAATGATGTGGCTCTGAATGGTGCATTTTGAACACATAAAAACTATGGAGTTCAAATAAGTTCAAAAAAATGAAATCCCTTTGTATAATAGACGAGTTTCCGTATGAAACCCTGATACTTCGAAAGAGATGGTCCGTTTTGTACACGAAGTACAACCAGTTTTTTCCGTAACCCTCTCTACTTTCTTGCACATGCTATGTGGGTGAAATGATGATACCATGCCAACTTTCAACCTTTTCAGAGTTCATTTGTAGTGCTTTTCAATTTCAGGGTCTTATAGCTCAAAAAAATCAGTAAATGCATGGAAAATAATAAATGAAGTCAGAAAGGGTTGAAAATTGATGATGTGGCTCTGAATGGTGCATTTTGAACATATAAAAACTATGGAGTTCAAATAAGTTCAAAAAAATGAAATCCCTTTGTATAACAGACGAGTTTCCGTATGAAACCCTGATACTTCGAAAGAGATTGTCCGTTTTGTACACGAAGTGCATCTAGTTTTTTCCGTAACCCTCTCTACTTTCTTGCACATGCTATGTGGGTGAAATGATGATACCATGCCAACTTTCAACCTTTTCAGAGTTCATTTGTAGTGCTTTTCAATTTCAGGGTCTTGTAGCTCAAAAAAATCAGTAAATGCATGGAAAATAACAAATGAAGTCAGAAAGGGTTGAAATTGATGATGTGGCTTTGAATGGTGCATTTTGAACACTGAAATTTTTTGGAGTTCAAATAAGTTCAAAAAAATGAAATCCCTTTGTAACAGACGAGTTTCCGTATGAAATCCTGATACTTCGAAAGAGAATGTCCGTTTTGTACACGAAGTACAACGAGTTTTTTCCGTAACCCTCTCTACTTTCTTGCACATGCTATGTGCGTGCAAATGATGATACCATGCCAACTTTCATCCTTTTCAGAGTTCATTTGTAGTGCCTTTCAATTTCAGGGTCTTATAGGTCAAAAAAATCAGTAAATGCATGGAAAATAATAAATGAAGTCAGAAAGGGTCTAAAATTGTTGATGTGGCTCTGAATGGTGCATTTTGAACACATAAAAACTATGGAGTTCAAATAAGTTCAAAAAAATGAAATGCCTTTGTATAACAGACGAGTTTCCGTATGAAACCCTGATACTTCGAAAGAGATTGTCCGTTTTGTACACGAAGTGCATCCAGTTTTTTCCGTAACCCTCTCTACTTTCTTGCACATGCTATGTGGGTGAAATGATGATACCATGCCAACTTTCAACCTTTTCAGAGTTCATTTCTAGTGCTTTTCAATTTCAGGGTCTTATAGCTCAAAAAAATAAGTAAATGCATGGAAAATAATAAATGAAGTCAGAAAGGGTTGAAAATTAATGATGTGGCTCTGAATGGTGCATTTTGAACACATAAAAACTATGGAGTTCAAATAAGTTCAAAAAAATGAAATCCCTTTGTATAACAGACGAGTTTCCGTATGAAACCCTGATACTTCGAAAGAGATTGTCTGTTTTGTACACAAAGTGCATCCAGTTTTTGCCGTAACCCTCTCTACTTTCTTTCACATGCTATGTGGGTGAAATGATGATACCATGCCAACTTTCAACCTTTTCGGAGTTCATTTGTAGTGCTTTTCAATTTCTGGGTCTTATAGGTCAAAAAAATTAGTAAATGCATGGAAAATAATAAATGAAGTCAGAAAGGGTTGAAAATTGATGATGTGGCTCTGAATGGTGCATTTTGAACACATAAAAACTATGGAGTTCAAATAAGTTCAAAAAAATGAAATCCCTTTGTATAACAGACGAGTTTCCGTATGAAACCCTGATACTTCGAAATAGATTGTTCGTTTTGTACACGAAGTGCATCCAGTTTTTGCTGTAGCCCTCTCTACTTTCTTTCACATGCTATGTGGGTGAAATGATGATACCATGCCAACTTTCAACCTTTTCAGAGTTCATTTGTAGTGCTTTTCAATTTCAGGCTCTTATAGGTCAAAAAAATCAGTAAATGCATGGAAAATAATAAATGAAGTCAGAAAGGGTTGAAAATTGATGATGTGGCTCTGAATGGTGCATTTTGAACACATAAAAACTATGGAGTTCAAATAAGTTCAAAAAAATGAAATCCCTTTGTATAACAGACGAGTTTCCATATGAAACCCTGATACTTCGAAAGAGATTGTCCGTTTTGTACACGAAGTGCATCTAGTTTTTGCCGTAACCCTCTCTACTTTCTTGCACATGCTATGTGGGTGAAATGATGATACCATGCCAACTTTCAACCTTTTCAGAGTTCATTTGTAGTGCTTTTCAATTTCAGGGTCTTATAGCTCAAAAAAATCAGTAAATGCATGGAAAATAATAAATGAAGTCAAAAAGGGTTGAAAATTAATGATGTGGCTCTGAATGGTGCATTTTGAACACATAAAAACTATGGAGTTCAAATAAGTTCAAAAAAATGAAATCCCTTTGTATAACAGACGAGTTTCCGTATGAAACCCTGATACTTCGAAAGAGATTGTCCGTTTTGTACACGAAGTGCATCCAGTTTTTGCCGTAACCCTCTCTACTTTCTTTCACATGCTATGGGGGTGAAATGATGATACCATGCCAACTTTCAACCTTTTCAGAGTTCATTTGTAGTGCTGTTCAATTTCGGGGTCTTATAGGTCAAAAAAATTAGTAAATGCATGGAAAATAAAAAATGAAGTCAGAAAGGGTTGAAAATTGATGATGTGTCTCTGAATGGTGCATTTTGAACACATAAAAACTATGGAGTTCAAATAAGTTCAAAAAAATGAAATCCCTTTGTATAACAGACGAGTTTCCGTATGAAACCCTGATACTTCGAAAGAGATTGTCTGTTTTGTACACAAAGTGCATCCAGTTTTTGCCGTAACCCTCTCTACTTTCTTTCACATGCTATGTGGGTGAAATGATGATACCATGCCAACTTTCAACCTTTTCGGAGTTCATTTGTAGTGCTTTTCAATTTCAGGGTCTTATAGGTCAAAAAAATTAGTAAATGCATGGAAAATAATAAATGAAGTCAGAAAGGGTTGAAAATTGATGATGTGGCTCTGAATGGTGCATTTTGAACACATAAAACTATGGAGTTCAAATAAGTTCAAAAAAATGAAATCCCTTTGTATAACAGACGAGTTTCCGTATGAAACCCTGATACTTCGAAATAGATTGTTCGTTTTGTACACGAAGTGCATCCAGTTTTTGCTGTAGCCCTCTCTACTTTCTTTCACATGCTATGTGGGTGAAATGATGATACCATGCCAACTTTCAACCTTTTCAGAGTTCATTTGTAGTGCTTTTCAATTTCAGGCTCTTATAGGTCAAAAAAATCAGTAAATGCATGGAAAATAATAAATGAAGTCAGAAAGGGTTGAAAATTGATGATGTGGCTCTGAATGGTGCATTTTGAACACATAAAAACTATGGAGTTCAAATAAGTTCAAAAAATGAAATCCCTTTGTATAACAGACGAGTTTCCATATGAAACCCTGATACTTCGAAAGAGATTGTCCGTTTTGTACACGAAGTGCATCTAGTTTTTGCCGTAACCCTCTCTACTTTCTTGCACATGCTATGTGGGTGAAATGATGATACCATGCCAACTTTCAACCTTTTCAGAGTTCATTTGTAGTGCTTTTCAATTTCAGGGTCTTATAGCTCAAAAAATCAGTAAATGCATGGAAAATAATAAATGAAGTCAAAAAGGGTTGAAAATTAATGATGTGGCTCTGAATGGTGCATTTTGAACACATAAAAACTATGGAGTTCAAATTAGTTCAAAAAATGAAATCCCTTTGTATAACAGACGAGTTTCCGTATGAAACCCTGATACTTCGAAAGAGATTGTCCGTTTTGTACACGAAGTGCATCCAGTTTTTTCCGTAACCCTCTCTACTTTCTTGCACATGCTATGTGGGTGAAATGATGATACCATGCCAACTTTCAACCTTTTCAGAGTTCATTTCTAGTGCTTTTCAATTTCAGGGTCTTATAGCTCAAAAAAATAAGTAAATGCATGGAAAATAATAAATGAAGTCAGAAGGGTTGAAAATTAATGATGTGGCTCTGAATGGTGCATTTTGAACACATAAAAACTATGGAGTTCAAATAAGTTCAAAAAAATGAAATCCCTTTGTATAACAGACGAGTTTCCGTATGAAACCCTGATACTTCGAAAGAGATTGTCTGTTTTGTACACAAAGTGCATCCAGTTTTTGCCGTAACCCTCTCTACTTTCTTTCACATGCTATGTGGGTGAAATGATGATACCATGCCAACTTTCAACCTTTTCGGAGTTCATTTGTAGTGCTTTTCAATTTCTGGGTCTTATAGGTCAAAAAAATTAGTAAATGCATGGAAAATAATAAATGAAGTCAGAAAGGGTTGAAAATTGATGATGTGGCTATGAATGGTGCATTTTGAACACATAAAAACTATGGAGTTCAAATAAGTTCAAAAAAATGAAATCCCTTTGTATAACAGACGAGTTTCCGTATGAAACCCTGATACTTCGAAATAGATTGTTCGTTTTGTACACGAAGTGCATCCAGTTTTTGCTGTAGCCCTCTCTACTTTCTTTCACATGCTATGTGGGTGAAATGATGATACCATGCCAACTTTCAACCTTTTCAGAGTTCATTTGTAGTGCTTTTCAATTTCAGGCTCTTATAGGTCAAAAAAATCAGTAAATGCATGGAAAATAATAAATGAAGTCAGAAAGGGTTGAAAATTGATGATGTGGCTCTGAATGGTGCATTTTGAACACATAAAAACTATGGAGTTCAAATAAGTTCAAAAAAATGAAATCCCTTTGTATAACAGACGAGTTTCCATATGAAACCCTGATACTTCGAAAGAGATTGTCCGTTTTGTACACGAAGTGCATCTAGTTTTTGCCGTAACCCTCTCTACTTTCTTGCACATGCTATGTGGGTGAAATGATGATACCATGCCAACTTTCAACCTTTTCAGAGTTCATTTGTAGTGCTTTTCAATTTCAGGGTCTTATAGCTCAAAAAAATCAGTAAATGCATGGAAAATAATAAATGAAGTCAAAAAGGGTTGAAAATTAATGATGTGGCTCTGAATGGTGCATTTTGAACACATAAAAACTATGGAGTTCAAATAAGTTCAAAAAAATGAAATCCCTTTGTATAACAGACGAGTTTCCGTATGAAACCCTGATACTTCGAAAGAGATTGTCCGTTTTGTACACGAAGTGCATCCAGTTTTTGCCGTAACCCTCTCTACTTTCTTTCACATGCTATGGGGGTGAAATGATGATACCATGCCAACTTTCAACCTTTTCAGAGTTCATTTGTAGTGCTGTTCAATTTCGGGGTCTTATAGGTCAAAAAAATTAGTAAATGCATGGAAAATAAAAAATGAAGTCAGAAAGGGTTGAAAATTGATGATGTGTCTCTGAATGGTGCATTTTGAACACATAAAAACTATGGAGTTCAAATAAGTTCAAAAAAATGAAATCCCTTTGTATAACAGACGAGTTTCCGTATGAAACCCTGATACTTCGAAAGAGATTGTCTGTTTTGTACACAAAGTGCATCCAGTTTTTGCCGTAACCCTCTCTACTTTCTTTCACATGCTATGTGGGTGAAATGATGATACCATGCCAACTTTCAACCTTTTCGGAGTTCATTTGTAGTGCTTTTCAATTTCAGGGTCTTATAGGTCAAAAAAATTAGTAAATGCATGGAAAATAATAAATGAAGTCAGAAAGGGTTGAAAATTGATGATGTGGCTCTGAATGGTGCATTTTGAACACATAAAACTATGGAGTTCAAATAAGTTCAAAAAAATGAAATCCCTTTGTATAACAGACGAGTTTCCGTATGAAACCCTGATACTTCGAAATAGATTGTTCGTTTTGTACACGAAGTGCATCCAGTTTTTGCTGTAGCCCTCTCTACTTTCTTTCACATGCTATGTGGGTGAAATGATGATACCATGCCAACTTTCAACCTTTTCAGAGTTCATTTGTAGTGCTTTTCAATTTCAGGCTCTTATAGGTCAAAAAAATCAGTAAATGCATGGAAAATAATAAATGAAGTCAGAAAGGGTTGAAAATTGATGATGTGGCTCTGAATGGTGCATTTTGAACACATAAAAACTATGGAGTTCAAATAAGTTCAAAAAAATGAAATCCCTTTGTATAACAGACGAGTTTCCATATGAAACCCTGATACTTCGAAAGAGATTGTCCGTTTTGTACACGAAGTGCATCTAGTTTTTGCCGTAACCCTCTCTACTTTCTTGCACATGCTATGTGGGTGAAATGATGATACCATGCCAACTTTCAACCTTTTCAGAGTTCATTTGTAGTGCTTTTCAATTTCAGGGTCTTATAGCTCAAAAATCAGTAAATGCATGGAAAATAATAAATGAAGTCAAAAAGGGTTGAAAATTAATGATGTGGCTCTGAATGGTGCATTTTGAACACATAAAAACTATGGAGTTCAAATTAGTTCAAAAAAATGAAATCCCTTTGTATAACAGACGATTTTCCGTATGAAACCCTGATACTTCGAAAGAGATTGTCCGTTTTGTACACGAAGTGCATCCAGTTTTTGCCGTAACCCTCTCTACTTTCTTTCACATGCTATGGGGGTGAAATGATGATACCATGCCAACTTTCAACCTTTTCAGAGTTCATTTGTAGTGTTGTTCAATTTCGGGGTCTTATAGGTCAAAAAAATTAGTAAATGCATGGAAAATAATAAATGAAGTCAGAAAGGGTTGAAAATTGATGATGTGTCTCTGAATGGTGCATTTTGAACACATAAAAACTAAGGAGTTCAAATAAGTTCAAAAAAATGAAATCCCTTTGTATAACAGACGAGTTTCCGTATGAAACCCTGATACTTCGAAAGAGATTGTCCGTTTTGTACACGAAGTGCAACCAGTTTTTTCCGTAACCCTCTCTATTTTCTTTCACATGCTATGTGGGTGAAATGATGATACCATGCCAACTTTCAACCTTTTCAGAGTTCATTTGTAGTGCTTTTCAATTTCAGGGTCTTATAGGTCAAAAAACCAGTAAATGCATGGAAAATAATAAATGAAGTCAGAAAGGGTTGAAAATTGATGATGTGGCTCTGAATGGTGCATTTTGAACACATAAAAACTATGGAGTTCAAATAAGTTCAAAAAAAATGAAATCCCTTTGTATAACAGACGAGTTTCCGTATGAAACCCTGATACTTCGAAAGAGATTGTCCGTTTTGTACACGAAGTGCATCTAGTTTTTGCCGTAACCCTCTCTACTTTCTTGCACATGCTATGTGGGTGAAATGATGATACCATGCCAACTTTCAACCTTTTCAGAGTTCATTTGTAGTGCTTTTCAATTTCAGGGTCTTATAGCTCAAAAAAATCAGTAAATGCATGGAAAATAATAAATGAAGTCAAAAAGGGTTGAAAATTAATGATGTGGCTCTGAATGGTGCATTTTGAACACATAAAAACTATGGAGTTCAAATAAGTTCAAAAAAATGAAATCCCTTTGTATAACAGACGAGTTTCCGTATGAAACCCTGATACTTCGAAAGAGATTGTCCGTTTTGTACACGAAGTGCATCCAGTTTTTGCCGTAACCCTCTCTACTTTCTTTCACATGCTATGGGGGTGAAATGATGATACCATGCCAACTTTCAACCTTTTCAGAGTTCATTTGTAGTGCTGTTCAATTTCGGGGTCTTATAGGTCAAAAAAATTAGTAAATGCATGGAAAATAAAAAATGAAGTCAGAAAGGGTTGAAAATTGATGATGTGTCTCTGAATGGTGCATTTTGAACACATAAAAACTATGGAGTTCAAATAAGTTCAAAAAAATGAAATCCCTTTGTATAACAGACGAGTTTCCGTATGAAACCCTGATACTTCGAAAGAGATTGTCTGTTTTGTACACAAAGTGCATCCAGTTTTTGCCGTAACCCTCTCTACTTTCTTTCACATGCTATGTGGGTGAAATGATGATACCATGCCAACTTTCAACCTTTTCGGAGTTCATTTGTAGTGCTTTTCAATTTCAGGGTCTTATAGGTCAAAAAAATTAGTAAATGCATGGAAAATAATAAATGAAGTCAGAAAGGGTTGAAAATTGATGATGTGGCTCTGAATGGTGCATTTTGAACACATAAAACTATGGAGTTCAAATAAGTTCAAAAAAATGAAATCCCTTTGTATAACAGACGAGTTTCCGTATGAAACCCTGATACTTCGAAATAGATTGTTCGTTTTGTACACGAAGTGCATCCAGTTTTTGCTGTAGCCCTCTCTACTTTCTTTCACATGCTATGTGGGTGAAATGATGATACCATGCCAACTTTCAACCTTTTCAGAGTTCATTTGTAGTGCTTTTCAATTTCAGGCTCTTATAGGTCAAAAAAATCAGTAAATGCATGGAAAATAATAAATGAAGTCAGAAAGGGTTGAAAATTGATGATGTGGCTCTGAATGGTGCATTTTGAACACATAAAAACTATGGAGTTCAAATAAGTTCAAAAAAATGAAATCCCTTTGTATAACAGACGAGTTTCCATATGAAACCCTGATACTTCGAAAGAGATTGTCCGTTTTGTACACGAAGTGCATCTAGTTTTTGCCGTAACCCTCTCTACTTTCTTGCACATGCTATGTGGGTGAAATGATGATACCATGCCAACTTTCAACCTTTTCAGAGTTCATTTGTAGTGCTTTTCAATTTCAGGGTCTTATAGCTCAAAAAATCAGTAAATGCATGGAAAATAATAAATGAAGTCAAAAAGGGTTGAAAATTAATGATGTGGCTCTGAATGGTGCATTTTGAACACATAAAAACTATGGAGTTCAAATTAGTTCAAAAAAATGAAATCCCTTTGTATAACAGACGATTTTCCGTATGAAACCCTGATACTTCGAAAGAGATTGTCCGTTTTGTACACGAAGTGCATCCAGTTTTTGCCGTAACCCTCTCTACTTTCTTTCACATGCTATGGGGGTGAAATGATGATACCATGCCAACTTTCAACCTTTTCAGAGTTCATTTGTAGTGTTGTTCAATTTCGGGGTCTTATAGGTCAAAAAAATTAGTAAATGCATGGAAAATAATAAATGAAGTCAGAAAGGGTTGAAAATTGATGATGTGTCTCTGAATGGTGCATTTTGAACACATAAAAACTAAGGAGTTCAAATAAGTTCAAAAAAATGAAATCCCTTTGTATAACAGACGAGTTTCCGTATGAAACCCTGATACTTCGAAAGAGATTGTCCGTTTTGTACACGAAGTGCAACCAGTTTTTTCCGTAACCCTCTCTATTTTCTTTCACATGCTATGTGGGTGAAATGATGATACCATGCCAACTTTCAACCTTTTCAGAGTTCATTTGTAGTGCTTTTCAATTTCAGGGTCTTATAGGTCAAAAAACCAGTAAATGCATGGAAAATAATAAATGAAGTCAGAAAGGGTTGAAAATTGATGATGTGGCTCTGAATGGTGCATTTTGAACACATAAAAACTATGGAGTTCAAATAAGTTCAAAAAAATGAAATCCCTTTGTATAACAGACGAGTTTCCGTATGAAACCCTGATACTTCGGAAGGGATTGTCCGTTTTGTACACGAAGTGGATCTAGTTTTTGCCGTAACCCTCTCTACTTTCTTGCACATGCTATGTGGGTGAAATGATGATACCATGCCAACTTTCAACCTTTTCAGAGTTCATTTGTAGTGCTTTTCAATTTCAGGGTCCTATAGGTCAAAAAAATCAGTAAATGCATGGAAAATAATAAATGAAGTCAGAAAGGGTTGAAAATTAATGATGTGGCTCTGAATGGTGCATTTTGAACACATAAAAACTATGGAGTTCAAATAAGTTCAAAACATGAAATCCCTTTGTATAACAGACGAGTTTCCGTATGAAACCCTGATACTTCGAAAGAGATGGTCCGTTTTGTACACGAAGTACAACCAGTTTTTTCCGTAACCCTCTCTACTTTCTTGCACATGCTATGTGGGTGAAATGATGATACCATGCCAACTTTCATCCTTTTCAGACTTCATTTGTAGTGCTTTTCAATTTCAGGGTCTTATAGCTCAAAAAAATCAGTACATGCATGGAAAATAATAAATGAAGTCAGAAAGGGTTGAAAATTGATGATGTGGCTCTGAATGGTGCATTTTGAACACATAAAAACTATGGAGTTCAAATTAGTTCAAAAAAATGAAATTCCTTTGTATAACAGACGAGTTTCCGTATGAAACCCTGATACTTCGAAACAGATTGTCCGTTTTGTACACGAAGTGCATCTAGTTTTTGCCGTAACCCTCTCTACTTTCTTGCACATGCTATGTGGGTGAAATGATGATACCATGCCAACGTTCAACCTTTTCAGAGTTCATTTGTAGTGCTTTTCAATTTCAGGGTCTTATAGCTCAAAAAAATCAGTAAATGCATGGAAAATAATAAATGAAGTCAGAAAGGGTTGAAAATTAATGATGTGGCTCTGAATGGTGCATTTTGAACACATAACAACTATGGAGTTCAAATAGGTTCAAAAAAATGAAATCCCTTTGTATAACAGACGAGTTTCCGTATGAAACCCTGATACTTCGAAAGAGATTGTCCGTTTTGTACACGAAGTGCATCCAGTTTTTGCCGTAGCCCTCTCTACTTTCTTTCACATGCTATGTGGGTGAAATGATGATACCATGCCAACTTTCAACCTTTTCAGAGTTCATTTGTAGTGCTTTTCAATTTCAGGGTCTTATAGGTCAAAAAAATCAGTAAATGCATGGAAAATAATAAATGAAGTCAGAAAGGGTTGAAAATTGATGGTGTGGCTCTGAATGGTGCATTTTGAACACATAAAATCTATGGAGTTCAAATAAGTTCAAAAAAATGAAATCCCTTTGTATAACAGACAAGTTTCCGTATGAAACCCTGATACTTCGAAAGAGATTGTCCGTTTTTGTACATGAAGTGCATCCAATTTTTGCCGTAACACTCTCTACTTTCTTTCACATGCTATGTGGGTGAAATGATGATACCATGCCAACTTTCAACCTTTTCAGAGTTCATTTGTAGTGCTTTCAATTTCAGGGTCTTATAGGTCAAAAAAATCAGTAAATGCATGGAAAATAATAAATGAAGTCAGAAAGGGTTGAAAATTGATGACGTGGCTCTGAATGGTGCATTTTGAACACATAAAAACTATGGAGTTCAAATAAGTTCAAAAAAATGAAATCCCTTTGTATAACAGACGAGTTTCCGTATGAAACCCTGATACTTCGAAAGAGATTGTCCGTTTTGTACACGAAGTGCATCTAGTTTTTGCCGTAACCCTCTCTACTTTCTTGCACATGCTATCTGGGTGAAATGATGATACCATGCCAACTTTCAACCTTTTCAGAGTTCATTTGTAGTGCTTTTCAATTTCAGGGTCCTATAGGTCAAAAAAATCAGTAAATGCATGGAAAATAATAAATGAAGTCAGAAAGGGTTGAAAATTAATGATGTGGCTCTGAATGGTGCGTTTTGAACACATAAAAACT